>NC_045431.1:149739339-150042081 GCF_902635505.1 Sarcophilus harrisii
GAGCAAGATAAAAAAGATAAAAATCAACACCAAATTAGAAGAATAAAAATTACATATTGCATGCAATTGAGTATCCTCCAAACTAACCAGTTTAAATAAACTGTTAATGCCACAAACAAAAAGAGAGAAATGGATAAAGTATATATTGATACAGATTATCATCTTCTCCTATGGAAGTTTTTAGCTGATGATAAATGTGGAAATGTGCTTAGAAAAATTGCACACATTTAACCTATATTGGATTTCTTGATGTCTAGGGAGGGAAGAGGGAATGAATAGTAAATGTTGAAAACTATCTTTGCATGTATTTTGAAAAATAAAATGCTATTATCATAAAAAAAGAAAATATAAAGAAATCATAAGAATAAAGATATTACAATAAAACATTTTTTAAAAGTTTAGCTGATATAAGTCAGTTACGACATTGAGGAGACCAAAAGGGCTTAATAACTACTTCATCCAGAAACTATTGCCTATGAAGCAAAGAGATACTACATCTGGATTAACATTGATTTAGAATGCAATCTTATTTGAAAAAATCTAATAGAGATGGAAAATAGAAGATTATGTGAAGTATTCTTTCTTCCTCCTTCCCTCCTTTCTTTTCTCCTACTCTCCCCTTCTCTTGGGAAATAATTGGTGTTAAGTGACTTGCCCTTAATCATATAGCTTGTAAGTATCTGAAGCTGTATTTGAATTCAGGCCCTCTCTGATTCTAGAACTAGTGCTCTAGCTATTGTACTACCTAGCTGCCTCCAGTATCACCTCATAAAACAGAAACAGTGCAAGGGAACACAGTTTTGTCTAAAGCTTGTGAAAGGGTTAGCCAGATCATCCCAAGATCATTTAAGGATCAAATTGGAAAGACAATGAATAGATGAAAAAGGAAAAGAATTATAAAGATTTTTATAACAAACTCTTTTCCCTCAATATTTGGAATCTAATATCACAGTCCTTGATAATGCTTTATGAGAAAGTAAAAATAATACTCAAAATGAAGATGAATTGAAGAGCTGGTGACTTAGACCAATTGTATACAAGGAGGAGATGAAACAAATTTTGAGCCAATAAGCATTGAAAGGTCAATTTTCAAAATGACTGAAATATCTCAGGATGATAAAATCATGGGTCTTACTGTTACTCCAAAAAATTGTGTGAGAAAATTCAAATATCTTATAGTTCTACTTTCCTATCTCCATAAAATTTTTATAAGAATAGCTGAATGCATTCTTTGAATGGGAATTCATTTGAAAAGGAAACCTACTGAATATCCTAGGAGGATTTTTGTGCATGGTATTCCATAGAACACCATATTTTATAGTTGCACAAGTTATTAAAAAGTGTATTCATTGATTGTTAGCTATTTGATTCAGTGGAGCAAAATACTGCCCTAAATAAACATAGTATCTCCTATAAAGTAATATTTCTTTAACTCTGTTACAAACAAAACAAAAGCAACTTACAAACAAAAATAATTTTATTTTGCCATCCTTTGATTCTTAGTATCAAACAAAGCATAAAATAGGTATTTGTTATTGTCATAGGAGATATAGCTAGTGAAGAACAGAAATAGAGATGGTGAAGTTTTCAAGATGTTTCTGTGGGTGACATTTTGATTACATCAAGTGAAAGAATATTTCAGAGAATCCTAAATGAGATCTATAGTTGCTGGAAAGTTTAGCCTAATTATTCATACAGGAAAGCTTAATTGGATAAAGAATGCCTACTGTCCAGATTATGATATTCAGTTGGATGGATTATCTATTTAGCTAGATTATCTATTTAGCTAGACTTTATGAACTGTATTTCTTGAAGAAATGTTTCAAGCAGATAGCTTGGTTCAATTAAACAAAATGAGAAGAGCAGATTGTATTGTCCTTACCATTCTTTTCAAGACTAAAACAAATTAAATTCTCTGAAACAAAGGTTCATCTTTTTCCGCAGTGATATTCTTATAATGATATTATTTAGCTATAAATCATGAAATACAATCTGTGAAGAATTGGAGGTGTAGGCTACCCAAGATTTATGATGGAACCATCAAAGATTATACAGGTGAAATGGCACAAATCACATGTTAGGGAGACGTATGATCAGAAAAGGAGATAGACTAGTCATGAACAAAGAGGGACATGGACAGTGCTTAGGCCCCACTGATATTCTGACATGGTCAGAAGATATGAGGAAAATCCCTAGTCCTATAAGTGACTGCCTTGAAGAGATTTGTGGGAGAATGAAGAAAAAAAATTCATAACATAGTAGGGCATTATTTGTTAAGAGTTATACCACCTGAGACATGTATAGACATGAATGTGAATTTTTAAAAGAGCATGTGATGTCGCAGAAATGATTTAGGAGAGATGTCGATGTTAAAATTGTTCCTTTTGTGTATTTTCTTCATCAGTTCAAGCAAATTTGCTGCTGTTGGATTTCATAGAGCTCTTACTGCAGAAATGGATGCCTTAGAAAAAAATGGAATCAAAACATCATGTCTCTGCCCCAATTTCATAAACACAGGCTTCATCAAAAATCCAAATAGCAGGTAGGTGTAAACTTAGAATAGTTAAAAAAAAAAAAAAGAAAAGAAACAGTAAGTTACTATGACCATCAGCTTCATGGAAATCACAACATCCTAGGTAAACTTTAGAGAAACTTGCCCAAGGATTTAGGTTTGGTATCATGTGGGAACATAGCTGACATAGGCAGGAAAAAAAAAAAAGTTCAGAAAATAATATCATGTAACAAGTGAATTTATTTACTATATCTTCTCTCCTCATTGGAACATGGAAGTTCATCCTACAGGTGAGTTCCAAGCTTCTCTTACCTATGTATATAACAGGTTTAGGAATTAATTTTTAACCCTGTTTGTTTCCTATATCCTCCCTTAGTTCTTAGCAATTATGACAAAATATTTTTCAAGCAAAGAAATAATATGTTTGACCTTATCAGAGATAGGACAAGCTCTATCTAGAACATGCCATTATCACAACTTACTTCAAGGGGAGATAGATGAAAGAATGAAGAAGTAACTACCAGGAGTCCAGAAAAAGACTGACGCAATAATGATAACAACAATAACAACAACAATGATGTGACATGGTTGCGGCACTGTTTAAGGAATGCTTTAAAGTTTGCAATCTGTTTTTGCAAACTGTTTTACATATTTTATCTTATTTAATCCTCAAGCACTACCCCTAATGATATAAGCAAGGAAATATAAGAAGCTGGTTCTAAAAGAGATTAATTAAAATCCATCTGTGTTGAGTAAGAATAGCCCTTTCTCTAAAGCTCTCCTATTTCAGCCCTCTAACAGAGATATTTTAAATAATATTTCACAACTTAGCTTCAAACTACCCCTGACCATAATCACTTAACTCTTAAATTTTCCAATAATTATAGACTTTCATAACTTGCTTCAGCCAAAATTCTGTCTTTATTATAGAAGAATGGCATACAATTCAACAACACTTTATATATCATATAAAGCATAGAAGGATAAAGCATTCTATAATAAAATTATATAGAATATCTTAGCTCATATTTGCTTAAGAGAATGTCACAAATATTAAAAATAGAGACAAGGGTCTACATTAATCCATCCCTTTTGTTCCTTCTAATACTAAGGAGCTGCTACTAGATGCATATAGGGACTTGAGTTTTATGTTCTCTCCCTTTTCTCTACCCAAATATGTAATTTGGAGTAAGGTCAGTCTTGAGAAACTTAGCTTCTAATTTATGAAGTGGAGGAGGAAAAGGTGCTGTTCTCATATTCTTGGACTTGTTAAGTCTACAGCTCAATGTCCCAGAAAAAAAACAATTACTTACAGCTTAAGTTATGGCTTCCAGGATTTTTTCAAAAAGAGAGATTAAAAAGATATTTGATTATACAATGTGAATCAGGTATGTGATAGATAAGAGAGAATTCTTTTGTGTTTAAACATAAAAGAAATACTAAGATTAGGACAGCAGATTTAGAGCTCTAAAGAACTTTAGAAGGGATCAAGACTAATCCTCTCATTATTAAAGTTAAGTAAATGAGGCACAAAGATATTGGTGTCAGAGACAGGATTTGAATTTGGTTTCCAAGTCCAGTGCTATCTCACTAGGGCACAAAAGTCACTCATAGCAAACATTAACAGAACAACTTAAAATAAGATTCAGGAACAGTTTATAACTAATTTTATAATCTGGTGGGGAAGCTGATACAGAAACCCCTCCAGAACAAAAAACAGGTTTAAATTTTTTTTATTAGGAACTTTACATTTTGTCTTGACTTTTTCCCTGTTCAGTTTTCTATCAATGTCTATGCATGAAGTGACCAGATTTGGATCAATAGTCTTCCTGGTAACTATCCTCTACAAAAATGCAGAGTTTTGCCTCCATTGATGGGACTTATGAACCTTTTGATCCCACAAAGTCACCTCCAAGCCTGAACATATCCTTCTTGAGATAAATATTCATCCACCCATTAAGTTATGAGTCCCTTGAGAGGAGAGACTGTTGTTGCTTTTCCCCCATGCTTACTTAGTACATTACATGGCATAGAGTAAGCACTTAATAAATGCTTCTTTATTGATCTAACATCAGGAAAAAACAAACACAAAAAAGAAAAAGACAGTTTAAGACCCAAGAATGGGTTTGCTTAATGTGAGTTCCCCTGCATAAGCTGCCATGATCAAAATGATGCTGGAGAGCAGAAAGACCGGCATTTTCCTAACCTTTTGGGGAAGTCTTGTAGTTACATGATGCCCCCTGAAAAGTCAGGGAAGAGACAGCTACTGGATATAGATTGTCCTGAGACTTAAAAAGATTGATAATTTACTTTTAAGGTCACACAGCTACTAAGTTGTAGAGGCAAGATTTGGATACAGGCCTTTCTGAGTTTGTCTACCATTCTATCCATATGCCATGGAACCTTTTATTTTTAAAGCACACACGCACACACACACACACAGAGTATATGTACATACACACATATATACATTGATAATAATACATGCATGTATATAATGTGTATGTCTTGAAATACACAATGTGTTATTGAAATCTGTAGTTTAGAATAAAGACAAGAAAGAATTTCATAATTAAAAGAACCCACAACTGACAATTTAAGATTAGAAAAAACTTAATTGCTTTGTAAACCAAAATGAGGGGAGATACTGGTTGGCTAATAGAACAAGTCTATAAGTCCAATAGGATTTTCTTGTACAATTTCTAGCCAAAACACAAAGAAAAAAAGAAGTTAACTATCAAGAGCAGTTTACTAAATTATAAGTTATTGCAACATAAAAAGTAACTGAAGCCAAGAAATTGTCTCAGCCAGGAACACTTGATTTCTTTGTGAAGAAGAGAGATATAAGAGTTAAGGGCAATACCAGTTTAAATACATGATCATTTTCAATTATTATAGGGAAAGTAAGTGGAAAATTTTGAGTAATATTGTGTCACAAGAGCATAAAAATCAGTGAAGGAGGAAAAACATGTAAAGAATCTTGGCACGAAGCCAGACTAAGAACAAATTTTCCCAAGAACAGTTACAGATAAATGTAGAGAAAGTAAAAAAACATGAAATGGAACATATTTGCCAATAGTGATCTATGCTATCTTCATGAATTACAGTGGAATCCTCTTACTCATACTCTACTACAAAGTACTCAGTGTGCCATAGAAAATGACAATTATGAAGATGAACAACAGGACCTAATCACACAGGTACAGAAGAAACTTGCTGGAGGCAACAAAATGGAATTCAGAGATTTGTTTTCAAAATACCTCAAAGATGAGGAGATTCCAGAAGAATGGGAAAAATCACAGACAATAAATTACCAATTTAGTCAGGAATTTCAAAGTCATCAAGACTTATTAAGTGATAATTCTGTACCAGGCTCTGTATTAAGCACTGGGAATATAAATACAAGACAGTATTCTTGTTCTCTAGTACCAGTTTACATTCTATGGAGGAAGACAACACACAAAAAAGAAGTTGAAAGTGTGAGAGTGGAAATAGGGGAAGTTACTCAGTAAAAGTTGAAAGAGTCCAGTGTGCAACCTGGAGACCTGCCTAAACTCATTCTTAAAATGGAAATTCTAGGAAGAATCAGCCAATGAGAGAGAAAGAGAAAGATGGAGAGTACTTCCAATTTGTGAAATCCAGGGGTAGAGTGAACTTCCAGGGTGAAGAATTGTCTGTGGTGTGGTACAGAAAATCATTTGTGTCTAACTTCACAATCAGTCTCACAAAAGTGAAGTTTATTGATAATATCCAAACCAACTTAGTGAACTAAAGACATTGAAGATACATGTTTTACGTTTACCACCAACCATGATATTGAGACTGATTCTGAGAAATGAAGCAGTCCTATCCCTATGCCAGAGCAGTTAATGCCTGTAGGCATTATGATGAGGCAGAGAAAAGGAGCTGGAGCTTTCTATAACAGTGCAACAATTTAAATTAAGTAGATTCCTAAAACATTAATATGTTTATATATAGCATATATCTTGATTTCATCAGCTTATGTATGGTCTATTTTAATAAATTAGTTTAAGAAAAAAAAAACTTTTGTTTTCATAAGTTGTACTTAATGGATTTGTAATTATCTCATTCTTCAGCTGTCCTTCCCAACTGCTGCTTAGATCAATAGGGTTTTTAAAGCTAGGGAAGAAGAAAGGAGCTAGATACAGGAAGGGATATAAGGTGATTATGGCAGAAGGTGTGGAGCTCAGGCTTAGGGTCAGAGGAATGCCAGGAAGTAGTTAATTTTAACCACAGAGAATAGTTTAAAAAGAAAGAAAAAAAGATAAGAACCTGTGTGATTGGTCTTCAGGTGAGGCAAAGAGAAGGGGAGGAGAGTGGAATCAGATTGCATAAAACAGGTGCTTATACCAGTCTCAAAAGATCTGAAGCAGGTTGTGGTCGCTTCAGATCTATATAAATTCTAGCTATTAGTATTATTAGACCCACCCAATACTAGCTGAGCAGTCATTTCAAATCAGATGTTCAGGTGCTGCAAACTTACCTGTATGAGTATTAACATGAACAGAATAAGAAAATCTCAAAAATAACTCAAATTTGTGTGAAGGGTATCTGACTTTCCATAAGGAATTTTTTAAAGGAAATCTGAAAGTGACCTGTGTATTGCATTAATATTTACATTTTTGAGATATTTAAAATAACATACTGGTGGTATGTTTTCATTTTCCTCTAATTCAAGGAAAATACCTAGTTAGCAAAATAATGACAATACTATGGATGGTAACTAGAAATGGTATGTAGCAAATCTTTGTACTGAGGAACCAAGAAAGACATGATGAGGTCAAGGTAGCAATACCTAGTTTGAAACAAACATGTGACAAATCCACAATGTGCATTCTCTTTACCAAAAAAGAAATTATTTAGGAGAAAAGTTTGCAGACAAAAATAAGAGATAAAATAGGCCCACCAGGAATAGCAAATATGAAATAGAGTTGGTAAAGCTTATAGTTGGCAATGGAAAAGACAAGTTCCCCAGGGGAACTCACAATTAACCAGGAGAAAGGAAATGCTCCATGAGGTAGGAAAAAGCCATGTCTGGCAGGTTAGACTGACCAGAGTTAGCTAGAGTAAGGAGAATGATGCCATCAGAAGGAAGACAAGATGAGAGAGAGAGAGAGAGTACCTCATAGTGGGCTTAGTCCTGAAGAGAACTTAGCAAACATTTTCATCATAAGCAGATCTTTTATAGGGAAAGCTTACCCAGAAAAATAAAGGGAGAAACTCACAGGTCTGGGGCCACACCTGGATAGAAGCTCAGGGGGAGGGGTCAGGAGCCAAAAGAAATGTAACTAGCTAAAGATATACTAATCTGTATCTCACAAAGTTGTTTGAAGATAGCCAGAGAATCGTCTGGGAATTATCTGATCATAGCTTCTTCCTGACAGAGGAAGAAAGTAAGTCACATTAGATGTAGTTTTCACTCCTTTAGACAATGCATATTGAATAAAAAAAGTTTTTCAAATAGCATAAGATGAAAGTGATAAGATGGATATACGGATGTATACATACACATACACATATATCTATCTGTGTCTATACATATTATATGTTTTATATATATTTAAGTCCTATCTTAGAATAGTATAGTAAAAGTTAAGTTTGTTATAAAATAATTTGTCTTGTTATGCAGAATTAATAGTTCTCAAAAATTAAAGCAAGTATAAAATCCCAATGTATAGTAAATGTTTAGCTTCTACAGTTATTTCTATAGTACAAACAACATCTTTAGTTATATTGTTCATTATTTTTATTATATTTGTCATCAAGTTAAGCATAAAGCCTTAATAGAATATAAATAGTTTTTAAAGCTTTCCATTTAATTTCAGATTTTTACCTACACTGGAGCCAGAGGAAGTAGTAAACAAGCTCATGAAGGGCATACTAACTGAACAAAAAATGATTTTTGTTCCATCTTCTTTAAGTGTTATAACACTGCTGGAAAGGTAAGCATATTTTATACTTGAGTCAGCATTTGAAATTTAAACTTCGATGTTTATCTCAGATTTAAAAGCTTAGATAAACTCTTATTTGTTTAGCTTGGAATTAAATTGCTAAAAATTAATATATTTAATAATGAACTTAATTACCCATGGGCTCCCAAAGGCTCTTATTATGTTTGAATCTGGTACTGATGGCTGACCCCAAAAGAGTCAATATCTCTTTTTGGTTCATCACTAACCAGGTTTTCCATGAAATGACTCCTGTTTTTGTTACCCCAGTTATGAGTAAGGCTGGCAGCCTTTTACTTGCTGTAAATCTTTGTCTAAGATTTACAGGATTCACTTGGAATCCATGAACAAATTTAGAAACATGAAGCTCTCAAATAGTCCATTAAAATACTTAAGACTCCCCCAATACACTTTGTAGGGATTCCTCTTTTACCTTTTCTCCACCATCTGAGCAACTCAAAGAGTAGGCAGTGTCTAATACTGGTCCCTCATGGCATTGCTTTAGTCTTATAACTGCAGAGAGCGCTTCTGTGAATAATTATCATTTCTGAAAATTCTGTTCCAGAAATCTCCCTGCTGCAAGTCTAGGGGGTTGGGGAGAAGTGGGCAACTTTAAAATTCACAAACTTTGAATCTCTTGGGAACTCACAAGCACAGGTTTTTACCCACAAAATTGAGACTCCAGGTTCAGAAAAATTTCATCATAAGATAATGAAACAATAAACAAATATTTCAGCAATAATTGAGAAGGTAACAATTTTCAAAAAAAAAAAGATGGGAGGAATACTACAGACTATTGAGATTGCTGTGGATTCCTAGAAAAATTCTATTATTTTTGAGCATATAGAAAAAAAGATGTGATCAATAGGGGCCAGTTTGGGCTCACTAAGAAATAATGCTAAACCAGACTTATTTCCATCTTAGAAAATAAAATGACCATCTAGTATAAGGGACCAGAATGATATGAAACCATATAAAAATTGGTTAAAGGAATTAGGCTGGAAAAATTGTCATAGAATTTATAATTATTCGGTCTTAGAGGTCTTAAGAAGGTCTTAAAAATAATCTGGTCCGATCTTTTCACTTTACAGAGAAGGAAACAGATTCCATAAAGACAGAGTGACTTGACAACTAGTAAATGTCCAGGTCAGGATTTTAAAAGTAGCTCTCTAGGTTCCTAATCTAGACCTCCTTTCATTATGTCTTAACATACATTATCACCAACTTTACGTATTTGAAAGGCTTTAAGAAAGGAACTGGACCTAATTTATGGTCTGGACCTATTAGCTCCAGAGGGCAGAACAAGGATCAGTGGGTGGAAATAACAAAGAGACAGATTTGAGCTCAATATAAGAATTTTCTAGCAATTAAAACTTTGGGGGGCCCAGCCAAGATGGCAAAGTTAAAGAAAGCAATATAGCTCAGTCTGTTCACCCCTGGGCCACAATATAACTCAACCGCTGACCACAGTTACAATCCAGGCCTCCAATGTAGATCATAGGGAGGAGGAAGAAGGTTCTAAGACTCAGCTACCAGGGTGAAGAAACCTAGAGGAGAGGGGAACTCTGACAGCTGCTGGGAAAAAAAAATTCTCCCCTACTCTGTCCAATCTCTGGAAGAGAAGGTTCTCAAACTCCAGACAAAGGAAGGGTTTTTTACCCCCACCCCTTCCAAAACAAAGGAAAAGGGTCTCAATGAAGTTACTCAGATCCAGAGAAGATTTGTATTCCCAGGTAAGAGATTCTCAGCACCAAAAATGAATAAAAATATATTAATAAAAACTACTATAATATCCATGATGCTCTGTGACATAAACCCGGAAAAGAATAATTCCAAAATACTTATAAGCAAAGCCTCAAAAAAAAAGATTAAGTAGAATTCTTAGTAAAAATTAAATTATGCAAGAGTTAAAAGTTTTAAAAATATATTACAAATGAGAACAATAGAGGAAAAAAATAGAAAGAAAATGAGAGCTATGGAAGAGATACTTGGTAAAAGATATAATACCTTAATACAAGAGGTTACCTGACTACTTAAAAATTGGAATGGATCCAAGATATAATGTCTCCAGAAGATAAAAAATATTAAAACAAAGTGACAATATTGTAAAAAAAAAAAAAAAAAAAAATAGAAGAAAATAAAAAAGTATCTCATATCATAAACAAATAATCAAAAAAACAGATCAAGGAGAGTTAATTCACTATTAGATTACCTGAAAGTCATTTTAAAAAAATCTGGATATCATATTTCCTGAAATAAAAGAAAATTGCCTAGACCTTACAACCAGAAGGTTAGAGAAGGCAAAGGATTTAGGCCAACAATAGCTTACCTTACAAAACTGAGTAAAATGCTTCAGAGGGCAAAAAATGGATCTTCAATGAAATACAGTACTTATGAGCATTTGCAATGAAAAGAACAGAGTTGAATACAAACTTTAAAATATAAACACAAATCTAGAGAAACATAAAAAACATAAATACAATGAACATTCAGAAGAGACTTTATGAGTTTGAACTTTTACATCCTGATGGAGATGGGGATAATTTAAAAGTCCCTTTAAAACCCTAATTTCATTAGGGGGTCACAGGGAGACACATGAGACTGAAGACCTTGGAATATTTCTAAAATCATAAACATTTAATGATGTCTAAAAACGAAAGAAAGGGGGGGAGAGGAAGAAAGGGCACACTCTGGAAAAGAGGAAGAGAGGATAGGAAACTTATTTAGGATGCATAGGTAGAAGTATGCAAATATAGAAGAGGTGGAGGGAATATTATATAAATTCATTTTCTAAATATAGAAAACAGATTCAAAAAGAATAAGAGCCTTTTTCTGAATGATAAATAGTTGAAAGGTGGCAGCATCCATGGGAAGAAATCTATATTTTCTGTATCTATATGGGAAAATGTTGCAAATTATTAAATTAAAATAAATTAAATTATTTATTTTTGATGATTATAAATTAAAGCAGCCCTGTTGTTCTACGCTATACTCACTTAAATTATCAAAAGTGACCAAAGAAAAAGAAAATAATAAATATTGAAGGAACTGCAAGAAAACAGGCAGATTGATGGATGGTTAGAGGAATGAATTAGTTAGCATTCTGGAAAGCATCTTGAAACTATGATCCGTAGTTACCAAATTGTGCACTTTGACCTAGTGATTCTACTACCATGCCTGTACCTCACAGTGGTCAGTGAAAAAGGAAAAATACCCTTACATATAAAATTATTTATAGTTGTGTGTGTGTGTGTGTGGTGCCAAAAAGCAGAAATCTAAGAGACATGCCCATTACTTGGAGAATGAATAAATAGTAAGTGACTATAAAGCAGTATTTTTATGCTATTAGAAATGAACAAAGGGAGTTCCAGAGAAATATGGAAAGTATGAAGCAGGCAGGTTCAAGAAGAGCATGTTCTGTTAGAGGTATTAGAAAGAAAATAAGTATGGCTTAGCTAGACTGTAGGACTAAATGATCTCTAAGGTTATTGCTAGCTCCAAGTCATGAACTCAGTAAGTGTAATAAAAATCTCTTCATATCCTATATTCTGTTGAACTGATTAATCTACTTGTTTGACTTCTTTCTGAACAAATAGACAACCAGGTAAAATATTAATTTATATTTAGCAATGCAACTTATTTGATCACTTTCTGGTATGTTTAGGTATGAATTTCTTTTCAAGATTTGTAGCCTTATGCTTACTGTGTTCAGAGTCTAGTGTTCTGCTTTAAAGAAATTAAATGCATTCAATAAGAGGTGTAATACCTCTGACAGACATTGGAGAGCAGAAAGACTGGATTCAGGACTATCTCTGATATGTTCTGTCTCTGCAACTGATAACATATGATGATAGAGGGGATTCATTCAACAAGGAAATTCAGCAAAAGAAATTAAGTGTGTTGCATAGTCTGTTAAGAAGGAAAAGAAAAATCTAAAATTAAGTAGAAAATATTACTTATTAAATTTCAAGTTACCCCTCTCCTCCTATTAATATCTATAGTTTTAAAATCTGGAGACTTAAGCTTTTTCCTTCCTTGTCCTAAAGAACAGTTCAAAGCCTCCCTTTGGTGAGATCTTAGTTGTCTGGTTCAGAGAATGTGCTGAAAGTTCAGTTTCTTGATCTTGTGCCATATGGATATTTGAACATGAAAGGATCTTTGAAAGGTAACTAAACATAAGGACACTTAGTTGTTATGCACATATTGCCTAGAAGACCCTTAATATTGATATCTTAAATTCTTTCATGCATTGTCTTTCTTTTAGAATCTTTCCAGAACGTTTCCAGAAAGCCTTGAGAAGAATCTTCAATATCAAGTTTGATGCAGTGATTGCATTTAAAAACAAAACACAATAAATGCCTTGGACTCCCTTCCTGAAGAGTAGCTGCTGTTTGATGTGATTCAGATGCAGCTTAGCAGAGACTTAAACATTTGAGGATTTCTATTTTTTCTAATTCTCCTTCTCCAGTAATAAATTTTTCTCGAACTACACTAATTTTCATTTGCCTTCTGATAGTAAATCAATCTCATATCCAAAAGATTGGAGAGTGCCCTCATTTTTGCACCTTCTCATCACAGCCTATTCCACTTCTAGAATGTCTCACAGTATCCTCTAACATGTGATGATAATTCTTCAAATTTCACATTCAAACGTTTATACTTCAATTACATATAAGTTTTCTAACAATTTGATTCTAGAAGAGATGACTCATTCTTTTCTCTATGATATCATTCAAAACATTATTTTACCGAGACCTGTTTTATCAATGTCAGAGGGAACTCTTAATCAGGAAAGTTTCTGTACCCCTGCAGATCTGAAGATGTCTGATAATTTAAGTCTTTAAAATTTTCCTGTAATGCAGTATCATCAAGGCAATATGTGTCAGAGGTTGAGCTTGAAACCAGATCTTATTGTGTCTCTAATCAAAAATAGAGCTGTGTCATTATCTGAGTGTTAGGTGCATTTGGAGACAGAACTTCCCTTGGATAAGAAATGGCAATTCAAACAATTTAGTAAGCCCTTTTTCTTGAAAAAAATAACTTTTTTTTACAAAGAGATTTAAATTGTAGAGGTATTAAAAGGAAATGACTGGGGTAAAAATAAAAGGAAACAATAAAAAAAAAGCTTTTTTAAAGAGAAATCTCTGTTCTAATAACAAGTTTTTTGTCCCAAGTATGAACCTAAGGGAACTATGGATGTATTATTGAAATGTAAATATCTCAACAATAAACTTTTGGACTTGAGGCAAGGAATATACTTTATGAATAATGATAATAAAGGAATTAAAACTAAACCTTTGTACTTATATGTTCTTTGATGTTTCCAAGCTCCAAGATAGAATCTGACTCAAAATATTCTATTTTTTTTTTAATTGTAAAGAAAAAATTTTAAGATTACAGAAGCTTCCTAGGTAGGTAATTACATATTACCCACCTATATAGTTAACAGTATATAATGCAACAGTAAGTTGCAAGTGAAACAGAAGATAAATTAGATAAGTTTTTGTTTAAAGAAACCTCTTATAAAGATATGTCAAACATACAATCACCCCACAAAGTGGATATGAGGATTTACATTAGCCCTCAGAGCTCTGAAATGGACATGATGGAAGAGCTTACCTACCCTTCTTGACAATTGATAATTGCCATTTAAAGAAGCTATCAGGAGGGAGAAGATCATCATCCAGATTTTAAGGTTGGGACTTCATGGCTGTTCTTATTCTATATCAGCCAGTAAGCAGTTATTAAGGATTTCCTATGTGCCAAGCACTGTGCTATTCATTGGAAATAACAAAAGAAAGCAAAACCAACCCCTTTCCTCAAGAAGCTTTTATGCTATGATTTGTCCTGTGAAGTCCTAATGCATCTGCTACCTTTGAATCAGGTGATCTTAATAGAAGTGATTCAAAACTAAAGAGATAGGAGGTACAAAATAATAACAGTTTCAACTCTTTATTAAGCTCAATAGAATTGGGAACCAAGAGCATATAAAGCAAATGTCAAGTTTTATAAGTACATATAACAAGCTACTTTTTGTTGTTGTTACATTTAACATGCTATATTCTTTCATTGACAGCTGAAATGATTTGTTTTCTTATCTCTCTCTCTCTCTCTCTAAATATATATATATATATATATATATGGTTAGTGGCAGTACAGAGAGTTGTGGGAACACCCTCTGTTCAATGCAGATCCAACGGGAAAAGAATTCATGAACCTGAAAAGTTTGAATGACAAAAAGGATATTTATTCTGTTGGCACTGAGAAGCCAGCTTTGCTAGGAAGGCAGACTTCTTAATAATAAGGTCTCTCAGGAATCATTGGATTCTCTGAGAAATGAGAGAATCCAATGATTCCTGAGGAAGGTCCTGGCAGAAAAATAACAAAAAGTTATCACTGAGAAGAGAGGTCCCTTGGCAAAGCATAATTCCTATTTCAGACTTCTGAAATATGAGATATGAGTTTAAAATTGTCTTTTTATAAGAAATCTGAGAATGGGGTTTTAATTGTATGAGATTCCTTCAATGTTGTCACTGCCCCCAGGCCTAGATTTCCAATTGAATGAGACTACTTAAGTTAACATCAGGTCCAGATATCCAGCTGAATGAGACCACTTAAATTTGAGCTAAGTAGGGAGTGGTCCTGGGCTAATTTTCAACTCAATAGAGGGTGCAACTAGTCCCACCTAGATAACTTATCTTGATTCCCTGAGGTGGGTGTCTCCCAGAGGAGAATTTCTCATAGTTCACCCCCATGGCTTCCTCCAGAAAGTCAGGGAGGACAGTTTCAGGGTTCCCCCCTTAGATAGATAGATAGATAAATGTGTGTTTGTTTACTTATTTGTTTATGGCCACACACATATATTTTTAATTGGTCAGGCTATGTTTTTCATTCAATGATTTCCCTAAATATTTGCAGTTCCTCCTGGCTTTGAAATTTATACATTCCAAAGACATCTTTGTGTGTGAATGAGTCATATCTTTTTTTTTTTTAATTGAAAACTTTTTATTTTCAAAACATGGCAAGGATAATTTTTCACTATTGAGCCTTGCAAAACCTTGTATTCGAAATTTCTCCCCCTTTCCCTCACCCCTCTCCTAGATGGCAAGTAATCCAATATATGTTAAACATGGTAAAGATATATGTAAATCCAATATAGGCATATGTATTTATACAATTGTCTTGCTGCACAAGAAAAATCTGATCAAAAAGGAAAAAAAGGAGAAAAAATAAAATTCGAGCAAACAACAACAAAAGAAGTGAAAATGCTATGTTGTGATCCACATTCAGTTCTCACAGTCCTCTCTGGGTATAAATGGCTCAGATTATCACAAGATCATTGGAACTGGCCTGAATTATCTCTTTGTTGAGAATAGCCACATCCATATGAATCATATTTTAACTAATCCAAGTCATTCTCTGATAAGAAATTAGACTTTTAGATAGATTAGGTAGACTGCTAAGTGGAATACTTAAAAAAAGTAGAGATCACCACTTCTTCCATTGTTCCTCATCACTACTAGATGAATAGTTTCTTATCACCTTTATTATGATCAGCCAATAGTTCTGCACAAACTCCAGAGTTCATTGATGGTCCAGGCTGAATACTGCAGTCTTCAAACACTATGGATGGTTTCTTTTCCCTTAGGCCTTCTAGCTAGACCATAGGATAGATAGATTTAGATGTGGAAGAGAAGTTGGAGACTATTAGGTTCACCTCCTTGATTTTATGGATAAACTGAGGCACAAAGCAGGTAAGTGGTGCTTTAAATCAGTTAGAAAGTATCTTGTAATGGGCTGAGGTTTGAGCTGATGCACTGAGGTCCCAAGTACATGAGGCTAGATAGTAATTGGGCTATACTCTATTAATATACATGATTGGATTAAGAATGGTCCCTGCCCACTCTCCTTGCAAGTCCTGATGTGTTGTATAGGAAATGACGATTTTGGTGGGTGGAGGCAGAGAGGGAAGAAGACAAGCTGGGAGAGATTGGGCTGAGTTCGAGACTCCGAGCTGCTGGTTGTGTGGCTGCTGGTCGAGCTAGCTTCTTGACTCAGCTGCACACATTGCTATCGCCGATTCTCTTCCACCTCCGATCCTTCTTCACTGAGAATAAAGACTGACGATTTTCCCCTAACCTGAATTCCTGTCTCGTGCTGATCTTAAAATACACAATCTTAACAGTATCTGAAGCAGAATTTGATCTCAGATCTTTCTGACTTACATCTCTACCTACATACTAGCCATTTAGGAGTGGATGTCTCACAACTTTCTACACTTAACATGTCCAAAGCAGAATTCATTTTGTTTCCTGCCATATCCTCCAGTCTTCCAGTTTTCCCTATTTACTATCAAATGCTGACATTGTTCCATGCTCATAACTTAGATGTCATCTTCAACTCCTCACTCAAACTCCATCCCCATACTCAATCAGTTGTCAAATCTTATCATTCCTACCTTCATAATGTCTCTCATCTACCCTCCTTTCTCTAACATTGCAATTACCCAATTTAGGCCCTCATCACCTTACACTTACATTATTGCAATAGTCTACTTGTTGATCTCCTTGCTTCAAGTCTCTCCACTCTTATGCATCCTCCATTCATTTATCAAATTCGTCTTTCTAAAGTAGAGGTCTGATCATATCACCCTTTATTCAATCAACTCCAGTGACTCCCTTTTACCTCTGGGATCAAATATAAAATCCTCAGTTTGGCTTTAAAAATCCTTTATGATTTGGCCACTTCTGCCCTTCCACTATTCCTATACCTTATTGACCTTATACTCTAATCCAATGACAATGGTCTCCTTACTATTCCTTCAATAAGCACTTCCATCTTCTAACTGAATATTTTCATAGGCTGTCTTCCATGCTTGGAACACTCTCACTCTTTATCTCTACCTCCCAATTTCCCAGGACGCCTTCAAGTTCCAGCCAAAATCCTACCTTCTATAGGAAGCCTTTCCCAATTCATCTTTAGTATGTTCCCTGGTGATCATTTCTAATTTATCTATGTATTTAGTTTGCTTATACACAGTTGTTTGTGTGTTGTCTCCTTTATTAAACTTTGAACTTCTTGAGCTCCCTTGAGAAACTGATTTTTTTTATCCTTTTTTATCCCTAATGCTTAGCACACTGGCACATAGCGGTGCTTAATAAATGCTAATTGACTGTACTCTCTGTGCCACTTAGCTTTCTCATAATCATATCTGGTCTTGATCACATAAACCAGAAATGTCAAACTTTTGAACCACATATAAGTGCAAAACTCAGACTTAAAATGTAAATGGGAAATGCTTAACAAAAATACCAAACAACATAATGTTAATTTGTGATTTTCTGAGTCATTATGCTACCTGCAAGGTTCAGTTTTCCATTTGAGTCTCATGTCGCTGACATAAATCATTTTCTAGATTCAAAAATACATCTGTATCCAGTAAATCAGCTCTTTTTTTTTTTAAAAAACCTCTTTGGGTAACTCCATCATTTTCTTATTTACCAGGGAATCCAATTAATTCTCTCAGGAGCAGTAAGTGTAATGTGTTGTCCTTTGAATGTCTCAACTATTCTCTGGTGCTATTTTGTATACAAACGATCTTTCAATTACTTGCTATGGGATAGTTTCCATTGATCCACTATCATTTATTTTTCCTGAATACCAAAATTTCATAGGAAGATCTTACTTAAGTTCTTGTCAGCAAATTCAGCCAGTATGCTGTCACTTTCTTGACATAATGTCTGTTACATTATGCTTTCTATTTCTATCAGAGCATTTCTGAGAGAAGATTATATCTAAGTGATAGGTTTCCTTTATCAATCCTCAGACAAAGTATACATGCATAATGAATCTCTATGTCTTCTCCCTCCCATGGAATTCCAAAGCACATATTAGTGGGCCACCATGGTTCCTGTCCAAATATCAGTGAATTAAGTCTGTGATATAATTAGTTCCATGGTGTGCAGATAATAGGATTGCTGCAAGAAATATTTCACTGGGCTCAGGAACATGTCCCCCAATGTATATCTTGCTGAAATATAGTAGTGCTATACTTCCTGAAAGAGAAGCCATACAGTGAAAAATATTCCTCCTTCAATACCTCAACAACTATAGAAGCATTCTCATTCTCTGTTGATTGGTGGTATTGTTCATTCATTTCAGTCATATCCAGCTCTGATCCCATTTGGGATTTTCTTGATAAAGATGATAGAGTGGTTTGCTATTTCTTTCTCCAGGTCATTTTACAGATGAGGAAACTGAGGCAAACAGGATTAAGTGACTTACCCAGGATCACACAACTGATAACTGTCTGAGACCAGATTTGAATGCAGGATGATGAGTCTTTCCAACTCCAAACCCAGCTCTCTCTCCATTCTGATGGTTGGGTAGGATTTGACATACCAGATGAATTACTATGGGTCATCATTAGGATAATACTCATGATTTTCCTTCCTCCTTCCAGTGATTAAACTTTATAAATATATATTCTTCAATGATTCACTAGCACTTATACTCTCCAAATCATGCTAACATGAGGTAGGAGCAGTTTACTCTGAACCCTTTGAGCATGGTTCTTACATTCTACCATCTTAGGCCAGTAAAATCTAATTTTAATTAACTCATGTTTTCTCTTGACCCAGGTGTTCAAAGTTATCATATCTTGATTTCATTAGAACATAATACTCTGGAGTAGAGCAAAATGAGCTTGCATGTACTATATCTGCAGAAGCCAACACAGGTGAATATGTGAAGCAACTGACCTCATCCTAGAAGCCTATTCATATATATCTTCTCAGTAATCTCTAAATAGTATTATAAGGGTCAGGCCAGACTATCTTTCCTCACCTTTGATCTTTCTCTAACCAAATATCTACAAGTGAGAATATCAGAGGCACAACATCTGCTAAGTAGGATAAGCCAAGTGTTTATATCTTTTCTAGTACAGTATCCATTCCATACTGAGAAAACATATGATCCAGGTGACATCATCATCCTTATCATCACGATTAACACTTAGATAGCAACTACAAAGTGCCAGATACTGTGTAAGGACTTTACAATTATTATTTCATTTGATCCTCTGCACTAATCCTCAGCTACTCCTTCTATTCCTCAAGAATTAGAATCAAGAAAGAGAGATTTCTCTGGATCCATTGTCTAGTGGAGAAGCCCCATGGATGTTATAATGATTTGCTCCAGTCTTTCTGCTGTTTGCTTATTACAGAGAAGGCATGAAGTATTAGCATATTTAGGTATTGAACTCCATATCAATGCTGGAAGTATTCTACTAATATCTTGAATAAGCTGGTGCTGACCCCAAACAAAGCCTACAATCCAGAAATGTTTGTCAGGTCTGTGCATCCCAGAGCTACAGTATTTATCTACTTGCTAAAACGTATGACTTAACTCAAGAAACTACAAGCTCACACTGATGTACCCAGCATACAAAGTGTCCTCCTTCCTCCCCAACAGATGTTTAACTCCTTGGTAAGCTGTATAGGCATTTTTTACAAATATCTTTCATAAACTGACTAAAATACAATAATTCCCTTACAGTCTAGAAAGACACTAGTCTTTAATCTTCACAACTGTTGTTTTTTGAAATCTTACTTAACTAGACAGAAAGAAACCAGCAACAGTTCTTTAATGGACACCTGATAAACCAAATCTCCATTCACCTCTGAAGTACATATCCAGAATTTTAACAGAATATATTTCTATTTATTAGGATATACCCTCCTTCTGTTAGTTTAACATCAGAAGTTAATATTAGTTCACATTTATGTAGTTATTTACATACATTATCTCATTAGGATTGTAACCACTGTTCCCATAATCTTTTGTTTTTCCAGATGTTGCTGTCATTTCACTCTGTAACTGACTTTTTGGTGAGCTCTCACCTTTGACTCTGAGTGACTAATTTATCACCTTTATTTTTTCTCTCAAAAGAAGTTTTGAAGCCATTCAGAGCCAGTTTTCTCCTTCATAGACCTTTTGGCATCTTCTCACTTTTATTCTCCATCCCTTAGTCTTATCCATTCTGTCTTCTGTTCCCTTAAAGTTAACTCAGTGAATTGATAGATTCTTATTGTCAAGCACACCTTTACTCACTGTGATCTGTCAGTGCCCCCTTTTACCACCTTCACTTCACCTTTGATAAAGCTTATATAACATATATAGCTATATATAACTATATATATGGGGGGTGGGATGTATGTTATATATATAACATATAATATATAACATGTAACACAAAGAGTGCATCTTCTATTCATGGTTCTAAATAGTAATGAAATGGACAGAAGCTCAATTTGTAAGCACTAACTATGAAATCACCATGGTGATTTTAGACCGAGTATGAGACTGAATGCTGTCCTATGGCTTTCCATTCACCTATTTCATTTTCCCACATTAGGCCCTGCCACTGATATATTTCTCTTTTATGTCCTAGCCAGATCTAAAGGCTCTTCCCCAGAAAAGTGTGGCAATTCCTTTGGGCAAACTTCTTAGCTTGGGATAGTGAAATGTATACTCTGGTGTGAATATAGATAGTCTAATGTCCATATCTAATTGAAATTATTAGTGTATATTGTGATCAAATTCCTCTGAAGCAGGTATTTTAATCTATCTGAGAAATTGTTCTCTTCTCACAAAGACTTTGAAACTTAATCCATATTACTAGCCTATCTTTTTTTTTTTTTTTCTACCTCTTTTCCAGAGATTAGTTTCTTCTAGTCAATAAAAATTTAATTCAACAACCTAAGCTAAATTCTTAATAATTTTAATCATTCCTTCAACAGTGCTTTACTACATCATTTAACTTAGATGTTTGACAAATTTCAAATATAAAATGTTTTGAACAGGTGTATGTGCCTAAAATATAGTAGGGGTTTAATAAAGGTTTATTAATTGATTTATTGGAGTAGAGTTCAAGATTTAGAGCCAGGAAGACCCAGCTTCAAACTTCATCTTTAATACTTAGTTTTGAAATCATGGACATGAGGCTCACTTCTTGAGCCTCAGTTTCCTCATCTTTAAAAAGATGATAACAATACCTATCATATAAGACTGTTGTAAAGGTTAAATGATGAAATTATGTGTAGAGTTTTGCATATTTTAAAGGATTATGTAAACATTTTCTTTACTCAACAATGTACAGATTCAAATGATATTCAATAAACATTACAAAAATGATTTCTAAGCAAATTAAATTATGTTGATATAAATCAAAACAAACTTTCTCCCTTTTAGAATTTCAGTGTGTTTTAAAGAGCGTAAATCAAAGTGAATAACCATTAAGGGTTTTTTTTTAAATTCACAAAGATAAATTTTCCTTTTTATTTGTTTTTTATTAAACATATTACTTATTAAACATATCATATATAGTATTACATACATAATATTATTACATTATATATGTATATATTATGTGATATGTATATATACATATTATATGCATATGTATATATGTATGTAATATGTGTGTATATTATATATGTGTATGTGTGTATATTACACATATATATTATATACATATATTATTATAAACGTATTATATTATTAAACATACACATGGATAATTTTTCAACATTAATCCTTACAAAATCTTGTGTTCCAATTTTCCTTCCCTTTCCTCTACTCCCTCTCCTAGATGGCAAGTAATTCAATATATGTTAAACTTGGTAGAAATAACCACTAAGTTAATAAAGATTGTCTACAGAATTTGACTAAACTCTGAAGTTCTACAGATTTATGAGAACAATTTCTATTTAATAGATATTCATGCCCTGATTTTTCTTTTTCGATGTCTGTTGGAATCCTTACAAAGTGTTAAGTCATTAGACTTGATAGAGACAATAATTATCTAATTTAGTATGGTTCAGTATGATTGATCTGATCCTACAAGGAGATGTTATGGGCCAGAACTTGAAACAAGGTACTAAGTGGAATTAAGGAGATAATATTTAAATCTAATTTAGAATTGATTTAATCCTAAAATAAATAATGGTTTCCCAGTGATATAATGATTGATGTGTACTCAGTGTACAGCATATAAGCAAGAAGCTCTCAGGGCCAAAGAGCACTCTGGGAGATTGAGATCTGGGAGTGAGTGGAGGTGACAGTTGTGAAGATTCAGAACCAAGATTCAGAGGGAGCTGGAGGAGACAAAGGAGAAGCTGCAAGAGCTCTTGGAACCAAGGAGGGAGATAGGCCTCTAAGAAAGCTAATCAGGCCCAAGGAAAGAGACAAGACTTGGAAGGAGAAAATAAACGTTTGGATTTTATCAGCTGGCTGTATTTGAGGTGATTATTGATTGGAACTGAAACTAAGGCTGTCTCCAGAAAACCTCTCCAAGAAACCTGCTCCCAGAGAACCATCATATTATAAAAAAGAAGAGAACACCACAGATGTCAAATGTTAACAAATCTACACCTTATCACCAAAAAGTTATAAACTGGATTATTCTTATTTTAAATAAGGCCCCAGAATTCTCCCCTTATTAAGCTTTATACTTCTTAATGCATAAATCAATTGTTTAAAATTTATATTTTAAATAAATAATCAGATAGTTGTTGTTTATGAACTACATGGTCTAGTTTCTCTATATAATGAGTTGTGAACTTTGAAAAATGTCATGGAAATAACCATCAACTAATCAAATAAATGAGTTTCATTTGTAAAACTTTAAAATTGAAGTCCAAAAGCTTTTTTTTCTTTAAAATTCCTTTGAAAGTCTTTTTTCCATTTCTTTCCTTTAACGCAAATATTCATTTTTGTGTAAAAAAGAAAGTCAACGTCCATGAACTTATGTGCTATTTCTAATAGTCACTCTAGATCTAATTCTCTGGTTATGTCAAGCACTTTAGAATAGATCTGAAAGGGCTTAAATGAAAAGAGAGGAGAGGATTCTTCCAACTCACCCTTCTGTCCAGGCGCCACAGGAGTGGCATATTGGCATATGTTTCTGGAATTTTTCAGTGATATTGACTTTTTTCCTCCCTAAAAAAAAAAAAAAAAATTGTTCTATGGAATGAACAATTGAAGGAATATAAACTATCAATAAAATCTTGCTTTTTTTTTTTTTTTTTTTTTTTAAGCTAAAGGTTTTTTTTTTTTTAAGAGCTGTTCTACAAACAAATGCTATGAATAGCTTAACACCTCCTCACCTCTTGTGCTAGGCTTCTGTCAGCAGCTGGCACCACTTCAAATGAGTCTATTGCAGGAGAATCAACAGAACATGAGGAGAAAGCCTGCCCTTGTAGCCTTGCTTATCAACCTTGTTCCCTTTAATAGCTGGGACACAGCTAAACTCTAGAGCTCTGACCTCCTTGACACTTACCATTTCACACAGTAGCTCTTCCATTGAAGGAAAAAAATTGGTTAGGAGAGACAACTGTGGCTGAAACAATGAACATCATCGCAGAACTCTTCCTGCTTCTGGCCATTGTCATCTACTCCTACCTGGAGGCCTTGGTGAGGCTATTTATTCCAGTGAAAAGAAAGTCTGTCAGTGGAGAGATTGTCTTGATTACTGGCGCTGGACATGGAATTGGGAGACTTACTGCCTATGAATTTGCCAAACACAAAAGCAAACTGGTTCTATGGGATATTAATAAGGTAATGAAATATATTTTTTATTATAGCTTTTTATTTATGCATGGGTTATTTTATAGCATTGACAATTGCCAAACCTTTTGTTCCAATTTTTCCCCTCTTTCCCCCATCCCCTCCCACCATGGCAGGTTGACCAATACATGTTAAGTATGTTAAAGTATAAATTAAATACATTATAAGCATACTACATTTTTATTTCTTTCAACTTCTCAACTTGTGTAGACCAGAGGAAAAAATGATGCATTTAGAGGCAAGAGAATTTGGGTTTGAATCCAATTTCAGATGTTTATTTCCTATATTATCCTTTGTGGTCATTAAACCTTTTTCAACTTCAATTTGCTCATCTGTAAAATGACGATAATATCTGTATCATTTATATTACATGACTATTGGGAGGATCAAAAGACAGGACAACATCTGTCAAGTGCTTTACACTTCTTAAAAAGCAATGTAAGTCAACAGTTGCTCTACCAACTGAGCATCTTGTAAAGAAACTAAGAGGGAGTTTTAGCTTCTTTTTTTTTTTTTTTTTTTTTTTTTTTGCATTCTCAGTTTTAAAATTTGGGGAAACATCTTTAGAAATAAACTCTCTGGAGCCATATTCTTCCCTTATATATGATATCTTAGAGCTTTAGAGTTCTATGTGAGATCTCCACCATGATCACTGAGCTTCGCTTTCATAGAACACAAGATGTGGAGCAATCCAGCTCATTCCACTGTCAGCAGGTAAGCCTTAGAAGGAGAGAAAAACAAACTTCCTATCTTTTAAGCAGGGGTCCTCAAACTATGTCCCGCGGCCAGATGCAGCAGCTGAGGACGTTTATCCCCCTCACCCAGGGCTATGAAATTTTTTTATTTAAAGGCCCACAAAACAAAGTTTTTGTTTTTACTATAGTCCGGCCCTCCAACAGTCTGAGGGACAGTGAACTGGCCCCCTATTTAAAAAGTTTGAGGACCCCTGATAACCTTTAGATTTAGACTAAATCTAAAGGATAATGCCACCACCCTTATAATAGTCTCATTTCTGTGGAGAATTTTCAGTTACCACTGTTGGATTTTAGTTACCATTCACACTGTTAGATTCACAGTCTTTCTTCTAATCATATCTTTATGGTACTTGCTTTGTCTTCTGGTCTCAAAAAAAAAAAAAAAAAAAAAAGAGACACACAATACTTCCTAGCTCTGTGACCCTGGACAAGTCACTTAATCCCAATTGCCTCAGCAAAAAAAAAAAAAAAAGAAAAGAAAAGAAAAAAAGAAAGAAAGAAAGAAAAAGGAAAAAAAATTGCAACTGAGCAATGTTGTAAGAAAGATCAATTATGAAAGACTATTACCCTGAACAATACAATGATCCAAGACGATTCTAAAAGACTCATAATGGAAATAAATGTTAACTACCTCCAGAGAGAGAACCATGATTTCTGAGTGCTAACTGAAATATAATTTTCTCACCTTTTTTTTTTTTTTTTGCTTTTTTTTTTTTTCAGAAGCAGGGAGGGAAGAATTATATGCCAAAGATAGAAATGTTTTAAATGATTTCTCATTTATAAGTGATATCATTTAGCTTTCCTTCTCAGTGATTGGGGAGGGTGAGGAGAGGTAGAGAATTTGAAACTCAAAATTTAAAAAGAAAAGGATAATAAAAATAAAAAGAAATTTAAATAAATTTGCAACTGGAGTTAAGAAACATTATTGTAACCATATAGCTTTCATAGAATTCTGTGACATGAAAAAGAAACTGCACTTCATTTAAATGTTCTAATACAGTTCTTTCACTCTCTCTGACACTGATAGAGCTCCCAGAAAAATCTCTTTTATTTTTTAAAAATAGATTCTAAAAAATAGAAAGTACATTAACTTTTCATGGATTTTATCTTTTCTTTTTAATTTACCAAATGAATATTTTTTTAAAAAAGCATTCCTACAGTGAAGTCATGAAATAGAAGTTTATTTTTAAAGGTATCCAAAGAAGTTAACAAAGAACTTCTTTTAAAATTGAGAAACTTAGTTTCAATTGGAAAAAAATACTTTTATTTGTAGCCATATTTTCTTAACATTCCATATTTCTTTTTCTTTTGTAGACTAGAGCCTCTTCATTCTCTAAACAGAGATGCATGAAATTAAACATAATAATCAAACATTTAGTAACATATTATGAATTTCAGGAAAAATCATAGAATATGCTAGAGGAGTCAGATTTCCCTAAATCAGTTGAATTTTCATTATAAATTATCTTGTGACACTAAATATCCCTCTCATTATACAATTTATGTAATGGGAAGTTGGCAGAATCTTAGAGGCTACAATCTCTTCAACATCGTCTTATTTCCTGTGTCAACAATACCTTAAAATCTTTCCCCATTTATACCCAGAAACCCAGGTGTGGACAAATAACCTAGTTCTCATATTTCAGTGGTTTTTTTTTTTTTTTTTTTTTTAAGTAAGAATTAAAGCTTGGCCATGTTAAGCAACAATAAACAAAAGTGTTACTAATTCCAACAAACATAATCCTTCCTCAAGGTCAAGTTTGCCCAAACACAGGCAAGGCAAATACATAGTTCATTTACCTTCTCGTATACTTTTTGATGTCCTTAATTTCATGTTACCCAAAAGAGAGGAGACAGAAGAAAAAATTCAGAATCTACAAACCACATCCCTTACCCCAATCTACCGATTGCCAACCCCATTTTCCAGTCCCCACCCCAATACCACTACCAACACCCCTGCCCTACCTACCCAAGGCAGACATTTCTGTTCTCTATAATCTTTTCTTAGCATTTGTTTGGAAAAAAAAGACCTGCCACTAGATGATTGTATGTATCTTCCAAGCATATGGCAAATCAGAAAGGAATATTTTCTTGTTGATACATAGTTAACTCATTCTCTTTACATGTATATCTTAAAGTAATAGAATCTTCAAAGAAGTTACTCTAAGTTTTGGTTTTATGAAACCAGTCCTCTTCCAACCAATAAGAACATTCTCCAAGGTAAGGCATATTATCAGTTATAATAACTGTTAGATCCTTATTGGACATGCTTTGATAAATATTAAAATGATTACCTGGAATCTCTGTCCTCAAGACAGTTAAGAAGACAGCAACATAAGAACCAAAAAACGTGTAGATCTGAGGCGTTTAGCTCTCGCTGTATGTTTATACGTGTAGAAAGAGATATAATCACAGAGAGAATCAAACAAAAAGAGAAAGATGGGGAACAAAGAAGTAAAGAATAAGAAAGAGAATGGGAAAACATGGTTCTATCCATGAAAAATAGTTACTATAAACTAATCTTCAAGATATCTATCCAGATATGTCTTTTTAGGAAAATAAGATTTTAATTGAATTGTACCAGATTGGGTAGTTAGTGTCTTATCTGGAGAATAAAAAAATAAAAGAATCTCATAAAGTCCCTCTGATCCCTGGGATTCTGTGATTTACAATTTGGGACAATGCCTGACTCTGACATTTTGCAGTTCTGGGAGATGTTGTTTGAGTTTCCATTGCACCTGGTTTCTTTACTCCTACAACTTGAAGGCCATATTCTCATTTTGTTTTTGGTGATACAAATTGTTGCCTTGGGAAAGCAATGTGATAGGAAGAATAAATATAACACAGAAAGAATAGTCAAGGTTGAAGATAAACGACCTTTCAAGTAAAACCAACATCACATTTCACAATCCCCTACTCAGTCTGCATGTCTATTCTATGTTTGAATGACTATTTTGTAATTCTAGAGGGAGTTTTCATAATGAAAGCTCAGGTTTATCTTAATAATTGATTATTAATATAGGGGTAGCAAGGTAGGTAAAATGACTTAAGAGGAGATTTTCTCCCACCCTTCCCATTCCCAACAGAGATGATTTGTTGAAGTAAATGGACAACCACTGGATCATATGGGGTCCAATCAGCTTTGACTCCCTGAAAGACTTACCCCTACTATAGTTTTACTTGTGTGATCCCAAAAAAGGGCAATGAAATAAGGTTAGCTCCACAATGGAAGGTATTGAGTTTGACTTACCAGGGATCTTAACTTGATAACCCTATAAATTGGGACAGCTTGTTCATTTTTCAAGGCTGGGTTACAGACTAATCTAGGGAGGTCATAAAAATGCTAAAGCAAACCATAATAAGACCCATGTTCATAGATAAAACCAACATTCATTGAAGTTTACTTTTCTCTTTTTAAGAAGAGAACACAAGAGGAGGCATGGTAAATAAAAACTATCCAGAGTTAGGCAGCAAGTAAATCTCCCCCATTGGAAGTTTAAAGTGAAAGGCCTAATAAAAGAACCATTTTTCCTGAAATATTAATGAAAGAATATCAAGGTAATTAAATCAGAAGAAGAGAACCAATTTTACTTAAAACTGAAAGTCACCAGAAGATGCTTTCAGTATATCTAGTTGTTTCCTTTTATTGCTGATTTCAGTTCATTATCCATAATTATATAGTTAATGAATAAATATAGGGAGCATTGTTTGCTGCTTCTTCAATTCCTTTCCAGATTCTACCTAATTTCAATAAACTTTTTTCATTATACCTTGGAAGGTACATCGTACAGGAATTTCTTGAAGTTACAAAACCAATCTACTTTTGAAAAAGTTTCAAGGAGTAGCTAAGTGTGTGGTAGATTAAAGCATCAGTCCTGAAGTCAGGAGGATCTGAGTACAATGTGACCTCGGGCATTGACTAGTTGTGTGATCCTGGGCAAATCACTTAATTCTGATTGACTTCAAAAAAAAAAAAAAAAAGAAAGAAAGAAAGAAAGAAAAGAAAAAAGTGCCAAAAGGACATTCTTTAAAGTTATTGGTAAAAATTATACAAACTGATCTAGAATGACATAAATAGTCCTAGGAAATAATATACCCAATAACTCTAATAACGTACACAGGACAAAATGAATTTCAACAATTTTTCTTTTTCTTTTTTAAATTTTACGCTCTTTCTTACAAAGATTGTTTGTTGACTGGAGAAGTCGGAAGAAAATATGTATAAACTGCGACATATTTAACATATATAGGACTGTTTGCCATCTAGGGGAGGGGTGGAGGGAGAGAGGGGAAAAATCGGAACAGAAGTAAATGCAAGGGATAATGTTGTAAAAAATTACCCTGGCATGGGTTCTGTCAATAAAAAGTTATTATAATAAAAAAAAAGAAAATATGTATAGAAATGAATGTAACATGAAAACAGAGGATGCTAATATGATAATAATAACTAACATTGATAGAACATTTACTAGTATAAGAAACTGTGCTAAGCCCTTTTACAGTTATCTCACTTGATTCTCAATACAGGATGTGGGTGCGATTATTATCCCTGCTTTATAGATGAGGAAACTCAGGCAAATAGAGGTTAAGTGACTTGCCCAATATTATACAACTAGTTAAGTGTCTGAGGCTAGATTTGAAATTCAGGTCTTCTTGATTCCAGACCCAACACTATATCCACTAGCTATCTTCAGCATGAATGTAAATAGAAAGTTATAGGAAAAAGAAAATAGATTCATATATGGATGATGTCTAGAGAGTATAATAGTTGGCTATATAGCACTGCTGTGAGTGAAGATTCTACACCAACATTTCCTGAACTAATTTGACCATGGAAAACATCTATGTTTTTCTCATGATAAATGATTAATAAGTGTTTATTAATTACCTACTATGTTTTAGGCACTGTGCTAAATGCTGAAGGTACAAAAAGGGGCAAAACAGAGGCCCTATCCTTAAGGAGCTTACAATCTAATGGGGAAGATGATATGTAAGCAAATATAAGCAAAACAAGCTATATACGGAATAAATAGGAAATAACAGAGGGAAGGCACTAAAATTAAATGGGGTGGGGAAGTCTTCCTGAAGAAGACAGCATTTTAGTTGGGACTTAAAGGAAGCCAGTGACATCAGTAGTCAGAAGAGAGGAGGTATACTAGTCCTGGAATATAGCCAGAGAAAATGCCTTGAGATGAGAGATAGGGCACCTGTTTATAGAACAGCCAGGAGGCCAGGCTCACTGAATCAAAGAGAATATGTGGGAGATAAAGGCACCTATAAAAGAAGGCTTTTTTTTCAAGAAGTTTAGCTACAAGGAACAAGAGAGATGTGGGACATTTGCAGAGATACAAGGATCGAGTAAGAGGTTTTGAGGATAGGGGAGATAATAGGCACCTTTGTAAGCAGAAGGAAATGAACCAGCTAATGTGGAACTATAAAAAATAAAATGAGTGGAGAAAATAAAGAGGGAAAACCTGTTCTCTGTTGTTTCCAGAATAAAATATACACCCTTCAGTCTGACTTTTAAAGCTTTATACACAGTTAGAATTCCACATTTTTGGATTGATTTTGTATCTCCTTCACCAACTCTACATTTTACACAAATTAGATGACTACATATTCTCCCAGTTTTGACAACACATCTCTCATTTCTGTGCCTTCACACAGGCAAATCCCACATTACACAGGCACATTCCAATACCTGCAATTCATTAAGTCTTTAACTTAGTCTCATCTCTCTTTAAGATTCAACACTGGACCTTGGAATCATGAAGACTTAAGTTCAAATGCAGCCTCACATGCTAATTAGCTGTATGACTCTGGGCAAGTCATTTAACCCCATTTTTTTCTCCCCCCCCCCAAAAAAAAAAAGAATAAATAAATTAATTAAAGGGTTCTACATTAGAATTAAGGGCAGCTAGGTTGCATAGTGGATAGAATACCAGAATCATCTTCCTGAGTTCAAATCTGGCCTTAGATATTAACTAGCTGTGTGATCCTGGATAAGTCACTTTACTCTTTTTGCCTCAGTTTCCTCATCTCTTAAAAAATGAGCTAGAGAAAGAAATGGAAAACCATTTCAGTATTGCTGCCAAGAAAATCCCAAATGGGGTCACAAAGAGTTAAACACAACTGAAAATAATTGAACAACAAACATGAGAATTACTATTGTATACAAAAGACTAAGGATCCAGGAAGATGGCACTCTCTGAAGTTTTATCCCTTTTTATTTTTAACTCTATCCATTGCATTTTACCTTCTATCTAGATGCTGCAGTAGATAGAGAACTGGATCTGGATACAGGAAGACCTGAGTTTAAAACCAACCTCAGACCCCTAGTAGTTTTTGCTGGGCAAGTCACTTAACTTTGATTTGTCTGTCCTCGACTGTAAAATGAGCACCTTATCTCATATGGTTATTGAGAGGATCAAATAAAATTAATAAAATTATGTTTGTGAAGTATGGCTATATAAGTGCTTATAACTTTCTCCTTTGCATCTCATTTTCTGTTTGCAGCATGGTATTGAAGAAACAGCTGCTGAATGCAGAAAACTAGGAGCCCCAACTCATGCTTTTGTGGTTGACTGCAGTAAAAAAGAGGAAATTTATAGCATGATAGACAAGGTAAGGACTAAGTACATCTTTGCACAAATTCTTAATGGATCAATTACAAGGGATCCAGGAGACATGAAAGGACTGATCTAAAAAAAACAAACAAACAACAACAAAAAAAACTTATTCCATTGCCTTTTTTTTTTTTTTTTGCATTATTCTTAACCTTGAAATCATGTTCTATGATAGGATTTTCTCCTTAGCTACATATCTTATCCAAACATTGTTGTTTTGTTTTGTTGTATTTTTATTGGAGCTGTGATTTTCATGGGCATGAGGAGAATGAGAAAACTCTATTAATGCAGCTATTCTTCTAGATTTTAGGGAATTTCCTGGTGCATCAAAAGGTCAAGCAATTTGCCAGTCAGGTAGAGGCAGCTCAAAAATACACATACACATATACATACACATACACATTCTCACATTCACACATATATATACAATCTAACACTATCTGATCTGGCTCTCACTATTGACCTTAAATATGCACAGGAGCTTGACTGAAGACAAGATATATTCCAACAAAAACAGAATCCTTTTTTTTTAATTGGGTTCATGAGTTTTTGTTGTTGTTGTTGTTGTTGTTGTTTTAGGAACTCCTGTTTTGCATTGTATTGGCTGAGTGATAGAAAGGACAGAATATTTAGGCTTAGAGTCAGAAAGACCAAAGTTCAGGGATGAACTGGATTGTTAGGTTTTCAGAGTGAACCATTACAACTTAAAAACTGGCAAATAATACAAATCAGATTTATTTATTTATTGACTGTCTAGATTTGAGAAAATGAAAGAGAAAATGTTAATAATGCAAGTTATACATAAAAGTGTGTCTTGTGTACATTGGGGGGAGAAGGGAGCTGGTTGTTAAACATTTACTACCTAACTGTTTCTTGCCTCAAACACTTACTAACTGGTAACCCTGGACAAGTCACTTAACCGACTCAGTCTTAGTTTACTCAATTGAAAAATGAGGATATTAATAGGACCTACTTCATTGGGCTGTTATGAGGATCATAAGAAATAATATATGTAAATTTCTTTGGAAGTTTAAAGCACTATGTAATATTGTCTACAGATAGAGATTGGACCTTTAATTTCACTCATATAGGGAACTTGTGGAAGAGGAAATTACCTTGTCAAATGTGAGTCAAAGTACTTAGAGCATTATCTAGCATATTGAAACTAAATGACTTGCCCAGAGTAGTTTGGGTAGGATTTGAACCCAGGTCTCTCTAGGTTCAAGTTAGTTTTCTAGCCATTATAAGATACTGTGATAACATTACCGTTAATGACATAATATTTTTCATGTCTGCTACTCTGTATAAAAAAGCTCTTTTGAACTTTGGTGATAAGTATTTTATAAAATAAATTTGGATAGATGTAATACTGTTATAGTGATAAGTTCATTTTTAAGTATAAGGGCAATATAATGACATGGTTCCTTTCTTTCTATTATGAAGAAATTTCTTTTCAATGAAAGTTTTAAGTTCAACCAAAATTCTTTAGGGCCCCCAGTTAGGAAAATTATTTAGACAGAAGATGGATTTTCTGCCTTAATTCTATTTAAATCTTTCTCTTACTAACCTCTGCCTTTGTGATTAAGTTAAAATTCAATTTATTGAGCAGTGTATGTGGATAAACAGGCATTAGGTATGTAACTTTAAGACTAGAGAAGACCTTTTCCCTTAGTCCATTAAAAGCTGTGGCTTCAACCTGAAGTCTTCTGCTCCCCATAGATTCTTTTATAGATCTTCCCTATAATTCCCAATTTGTTGTTTCTGGTGTACATCATTCTGTCTTCTAGCTCCATGCCTTGTCTGGGCTAAATCTTGTAAATTCCCTTCTTTTTTCAGCCCCATAGCTTTCTTAAATTCCTTCAAGGCTCATATTAAATGCTACCTCGTATGCTATCTTCTCCACCCAAATAAATTTCTGTTGTTTCCCTTCAAGCTTCTTGAGGGCAGGGATTAATTTTTTCCTTTGTATTTCCAATGCCTGGTATACCTAGCAGACAATAGAAAATAAATAAATAATATATGAATGTTTGTATTTAATATACTTCATGCTTATGCTGGCGGGGGGAAGGGGGGAGCGGGGGGGGGGAATGAGAGTGTCAGGGGGCAGAAGAGGTACTTCTTCACAATGTAAACTAAAGAAATAATTTAGTCCTTGTTTACCTCTACCTGAAACCTTCAAGATATTGTGATACACAATATTAATCCTGTTCTTTAAATTTTAAAAGATAAAGAAGGAAGTTGGTGATGTGACCATCGTGGTAAATAATGCTGGAACAATTTATCCAGCAGACCTTCTGAGTACCAAAGATGAGGAAATTACCAAAACATTTGAAGTCAACATCCTAGGTCACTTCTGGGTAAGCACAAACCACAAATATGGGCCTGTGAAAGGTTTACTTCATTTATGTTGACATCTTTCTTTGCTAAGATTGACTGGACTATACAAAGAATAAAATAAAAACCTGTATTGAAAGTAATTTCTCTGTCTCTCCCTATTGAACTATTATTAAGATTATTAAAGCACTCCTGCCTCCCATGATGAAGAGAAACCATGGTCATATCATCACCGTGGCATCCATATGTGGTCATGGAGTGATTCCTTATCTTATCCCTTACTGGTATGTATTGATTTCTATTAAGGTACTTTCCTAGTTTCTTATTTTGAAGGATTCTTCCATCTTCTTCTTAGTAATTTCAGAACTCTAGAGAAAATATAGTTTGTAATATCTTTACCTGAACCAGAAAAGATATTTTTATGTATATATGAACTGTGGAAACAGTATAGACTTGAATTACAGGTGTCAGTCAGAGATAACCATAAAAAAATCAACAATGCTTTTTGAACTATATTCTCCGTAAAATAAAGAACAACAGAAGCAGAAATAGGCCACTATCACATGTAGATACATGTGATAGCCTCAGGGTCAGTGCCTAGCCATTGTGGAAGAGTCTTACATCAGAATATTTGTTTGTACTTATGTCATGAGATTTTTAAATGACTTGGTGTGTGGACAGTTGTTTATTTTTCTATCATCTCTTTACACAATAATGTTAAGCCAGGTAGACATTAGACCAGCAAACATGTTGTGCCAGTGCCTAACTGTGGAAGAAAACCTTGAAAACCAGCTTATAATATCATATCACTTATATGAAACTCCACATTGTAAATTCTGTCAAAAGTTATACCAATTGCTTATCTCTGCCTTATACCAATAATAATAAATAGCATTAGCTTATCAATATTTTGACAAGATTTTTACTCACTTGCAGTATATTATGATAATGAAAGTATATGTCAGTGACTTTGTAAGGAGCTGCAGTATAGGAGCTGGGCTCCATACTCTTGGCTATTTTCTATGCTTTCCCTGATAATGTAGATATTCCCAAAGGAAGAGGAAGAGATTGTGCAGGCAAAGGAATATGTTCATGTTGTTAAGCTCAAACTCCTTTTTCCATTTAAGACATACATATAGAAATTATACAACTTAAAACACATGCTACTATTTCAATAATTGAAAAAATCCAAACTTATAGGAATTTCCTCTCTTCTCCTCTAAAGAACAATAACTCATTCTTATACAGAACTTTAAAGTCTGTAATACATTTTCCTCATGACAACACTGTGAGATAAATAATATATGTAATATCATCTATACTTTGCACTTGAGGAAATTGAATCTTAAAAAAACATCCGAGATCTTCAGAACTAGATCTGATTTTAGGTCCAGCATTTTAGCTACTCTCCCTTACCACCTGTGATAGAAGCAGCTAATGTTTTTCTTTTTGTTATTTTCTTAAAGGAGTTTATATATTACAGAATATTAAAAACAAAATTAAGAAGTTGAAGTGCAAATGGTAAAAGGGAAAATGTATACAGCAACTATAGAGTTAAAAGACCGCTAAAACCTAAAGACCATTTAATCCCAATTCTTTATTTTATATCTGAGGAAACTGAGTCCCAGAGAAATGAAGAGATTTTCCTGAGGCCATCCAGTTACTAAATCAGGATCCAAGATTAAAACTAAGATCCACTGACTTCAAAGCCAGGATACTTTTCATTATATAGTACATGTATTTTAGGAAAACGGTTGTCTTTATAGCTTTTTTGCACTCAACATTTTTTTTTTCTACATAAGAGAAAACAACTAAAGCTATAGAGATTGGATTCATAGACCTTGTGAAGACAATTTGCAACTGACTAAAAATTGTTATAGTTGGGATTTTTTTTAAAATTACTTATATCTGTGAATAATGGTCATGATTTGTCCCTGGGAAATCGCCAATTTAAATCTTTTCTTTTATATAGGCACTCTATTTAAGCATGTAAGGGATCTAAATTAAGTTTTTTTTTCATAACCTAAGAAAATTCAATGTAGAAGAATTTGTTAAGTTGGATAGCATATTCTAATCTATTTTCCATTCAAACAAACACTTTCCACTGTAGAATTCTGATAAAGAAAGGAACCTCATATTTTCTATTGATAATAATTATTTATAAATCTCTTGTAGTTCCAGTAAATTTGCTGCTGTTGGGTTTCATAGAGCCCTAACATCAGAACTTGCTGCCATGGGAAAAAATGGTATCAAGACTTCTTGTCTCTGTCCTGTTTTTGTGAATACTGGATTTACCAAGAATCCAAGCACAAGGTAAGGATAACAGAAGAATATGGTACAGGGCTTAAGAATTCTGGTTTTCATGCAGATCAAAGCTGAGAAGACCATAAAAACTGGAGGAAAAAAAATACAGTTTTAACTACCATTCTGACTAGATTGTCTATGTGACTTCTAAGTAAGGGACAGAGTTGGCTCTTTGGTGCTAACTCCTCATTTCCCCCTGCAGAAGAAACAGAAGGATCCCAGGACATTGTCTACCTCTGCCCATAGGACTGGCTCAGAGATGCCACTCTCTCTTTCTTTCTCCACCTTCTCATAGGTGGAGACTGCCTCACCTGTTCAAAGCAGCATAAGCTACAAGGGAACAAAGAGATTTTGTCAGAATTTTTGCTGGAAACATGTCCCAGATTCACAAAGATCTTTCCCCTGCTTACTTGGAAAGTTTACTAAATATGGACTGTTTATCATTAATTGAGCAATTAATAACAAAATACCTATAAGTAAAATAATGAATAATAAAAATTTTAGAGGTTAGAGTAGAAATATCTTCTAACCATTGGACAGACACTGGAATAAATCTCCCTGAATCATCTTACAAGCTGCAAAAATCTCCATTAGGCAGTCCTTACCTTAGGACTATTTCAGAAAATGCAAACAAATAATATTCAGGTTCAACTACAGATATCTGTGAAAAATAAACAACTTTTTAAAAAAACATAAAACAATGTAAATATGAAAGAATAATATAGCAAAGTGAGAAATCAGAAATGAGTACCAAATACAGCCAACTCTGGAATAAGAGGAAAGGTAAAAGAGCAGTTATTAAGAGATAATGGATCACTTGTTCTTAATTCTTTGGTTTTCTGGAGTGGAACTATCCCTGAGGCTAGCCACCATACACACAGCTTAGTCTCTGGCCTGGAATACACATTGAAAAGTTGACCCTAAAAGGTCCCTTTCTGCAGCTGGACAGCTTCACAACTTCCCCCATCTGTCTGAACTGTTGTTTTCAAATTCCCAACTGTGTGGCCTTCCCATTCATTTTCATGATGAATCTTCAGGGTTTTAGATGAAAAACCCAAACAAAATGTTTTCCAGGCCCTCGTATTTCTTACTTTCCCTTTAAAGAAAATCAGCTTCTTTCTTGCATCAAAAATTTGAGTTTCCAGTTTGTAAAGTTCCAAATAAGTGTAACCCTTGGCCCTTCTGATAAAAGTAGTAGTAAGATGCTAGAGAGCACTACAAAACTGTCAGGAGTGAGCAATCAGCTTCTAATGAATTAAGGAAGAATGAGGTCCTGTATATCCATGGCAATATTCAGCTTCCATAAATAAGCAAATTATCCTCACCAAATGTCTGACAGGCAATTTTATGATTCAAGTTCCTCTATTAACACTATCAACTCAACTCCCTAAGAACAAGGATGAGTCTATATAATGGTAGACCCAATGGCCACTTAGGTTTCTTTCACTGCTAAAATTCTGTGGTTCTCTGGATCATTTCACTTTCAGTACTACTAACTATATAAAGACTTACTGATAAGAAACTAGCCCTGTAAGGGCAAAAACTGTTTCATTATTGTCAGGTCTCACGTCACCCATCACCTAGCACATAGTATGAATTTTAAAATGTTGATTAATTGATTAAATTGAAAGGGAATCATTGTCCTGAAGGCCTTTATAATGAAAATATTTCCAAAAGAAACAGTAAATGAAGTCTTTTATACTTTCCCATATTTATGATAAGGTTTCTTCTATAGGTTACTGAAAAGTCTAGAATCAAAACAGAGAAGACCTCAGAAATCCTCTACTGTGATATGCAGCCAAGAAGCAACAGTTAGAACTGAACAAGGAACAGCTGATTTGTTGCACTCCTTTTCCAATTTTAAACCAGGCTATATATTATCACCTTATTTAGTTAACTTATATGTAGAATACATCATGCAAAGTGCCAGACTAGAAGAAGCAAAACACATGTTTGCAATATGATTAGCTTCACAATGGTCTATCTTTGGGCGAAATCTTATCTTCTAGGGCCAAGCAGAACAAGTCTCTTTTCATTATTTTTTCCATATAAAAGAGTAAGTACATAGAAACAAATTGTGATCCTTGTACAGTTGGGACACAAAGCAAACTTAATATTAAAAATAAATAAGCAAGCTTATTTGTATAAGTTTTCTTTGATTTCTGTTTTAACCAATAAAAGTCCATTTTTTTAAGGTTATGGCCTATTTTGGAGACAGATGATGTTGTGAGGAAACTGATGGATGGCATTCTAACTGACAAGAAAATGATTTTTGTTCCATCGTATTTAAATTTCTGTTTGGTATTGGAAAAGTAAGTATGGTAGAATATATACTTTATTATTTTTTTTGGAGGGAGGGAAGCAATTGGGGTTAAGTGAATAGTCCAAGATCACATAGCTGGTAAGTGTCTGAGGCCATATTTGAACTCAGGCCCTCCTAACTCCAGGGCCAGTGCTCTACAATATATACTTTAGAAACAAGGCACCAATACTGTACAACTATGCATTTTGTCAATGATGTACTCTAGTCCTGGGAGGAAATAGTCCATGGCCATGATCCTTTCATGAGAGTAGTAATGATTCCTTTCTATCTATTAGCATCCACTCTCACCTTAATCATCTAGTCAGGCAACAAGTATTTAAGTCTTTACTATACACCAAACAGTTCTAAGCACCAGGGATACAAAGAAAGGCAAAAGCACAGTCCCTGCTTTCAAGGAGCTCACATTCTAATGGGGGAAACAACATGCAAATAACAAGATATAGAGATAGTACAAGGAAGAGAGTCTCATGGGGGATGCCATTAGCAACTGGAAGAATCAGAAAAGACTTTCCATGCATGAAAAACAGCTAATTCAAAAGCTTGGAAATGAAAAATAGAAAGCTACATGGAAAAAACTACAAGTTGGCTGGTAGAGATAGAGCTATCACTCAGCATGTACTTATTAAGTGCCTACTATGTTCTAGACACTGTGCTAGGTCTGAAAATAAAAGCATAAGAAACTCCAATCCATAACACTTTATACTTTCTTTTTTTTTTTTTTTAAATTTTAATAGCTTTTTATTTACAAGTTATATGCATGGGTAATTTTACAGCATTGACAATTGCCAAACCTTTTTTCCAATTTTTCCCCTTCTTCCCCCCATCCCCTCCCCTAGATATCAGGATGACCAATACATGTTAAATATATTAGATATTTTATACTTTCTAAGGAAGAAGATAAGAAATTATATAAATATAATCAGCATAAATGTAAGCTGAATACAAAAGAGTTCATTGCAAAGTAGTTTGGTAGAGAGAATACTGGCAGTCAAGGAGATCAGGAAAAGTTTCACATAGAAGACAGTGTTCAATCATTTTAAAGAAAACGAGACTCTGTGAGATAGAGATAAGGAAGGAAGGCATTCCAAGCATGTGGGGCAGCCAGTGCAAAAGCATGGAGATGGAAGATGTAAGTCCATGTAAGAGAAACAGAGACATGGCCAATTTGGCGGGATCACAGAGTGTGGAAAAGGGAGTCTAATAATTCCAATGAGCCTGGAAATATCATGAGAAGGGAAAGAGTCAGATTATGTAGGACTTTAAATCCCAAACAGAGAACTTTGCTTTTGATCCTAAAAGTAATAGGGAGCACTGGAGTTTATTCAGCTGGGAAGTGACATGGGCAGGTCGATGTGTTAAGAAAATCAGGTCAAAATTTGAAGAGACATCATGTATATTTGGTATCTCTAAAGAATGAGAACAAGGATTCATCTAGACCAAAACTATGAACCAGACAAGAAAGGAAGGTAATCAATGGATTCTAGTAAGCCACAATAAAAATCTAAATAGTATGTTTATTTCATATACATGGAGTGAATCTTCAAGGAGAAGAGATTTATTGAGTGATACTGGCAAAAGAGAATCTAAGGCAAAGATAGTATCAATACTAAGTAATGGAGAGGCAGACATTGAGTTCAGAGCCAAATGATTTCAGATTAAGCCCCACAAACTAGGGACAGGAAGTAAAAAGATTTACTTGTAAAATAATCTCAGTGTTACACTCTTAAATTGGTGCAACTGTGGTTTGTTTGTGTTTTGTTTTTTTTTCAAGCAAGAAAACTTCAGTTTAACCAGGAAAATACTGGATTCTAATGTATTTATTCTCATTTGATAACTTAGACAAATAAAGAATATAGTTAGACAATTTTATTAAACCACTCCTATTAACTACACTTGGAAAAAGTGTGATTTTGGCCAAATTATTTAACTTCTCTGGGTCTGTTTCCTTGTCTATAAAGTGGAGAATTGGGATAGGATTAGACTCAATGAGCCTTATGGTCCCTTCCGCTATGGGAAAATACTCAACAAAAAACATTTAGAGCTGATATTATATTGCACAAATAAATGTTTTCTTTCTTGAATTTTAAGCCATGATGAAAGGAAGCCATGGTGTCCAAAGTGATAATTTAACCCTATACCTAAGTTTTATACTTATTTTATATCTTATTATATTACATATATAACATATATATTATGCATAATATTAATATTTTACGTATATATAGAACCTAGTGTTTTATAGTCTGAAATGTACCTATCTTTACCAAATGCTAGAGATGCAAAGAACACAAAAATGGTTACCAAATATTTCCAGGTATCTCTTTTATGATTATTCAAAGAAAAGTCAGATTGGCCTTTTTCACTGACAATTCAAGTGAAGTTTCTCTCTTAAGTGCAGATGTCTATTTAAATAAGACATTTACTCTGCCGTGTATGTTTAGTTCCATGGAGGTTTTAACAAGCATATACAATTAATTCGTTCATTAGAAAAACATTGAATAGCCATTGAAAATATTACAAACTATCACAAAATAGGGAAATGTTTATTTTCAGAATCAAATACTACATGTTGCTTTTTATTTTTAAGCATTTTTGATATTACAAGTTTTCTTTTGTGGTTTATTCTGATATAATCATCTTGCTTACTCTGTAGACTTTCCCCGACTAATGAATGAAGTTATTTTTTACTTTGATTCACATTTAATGATCATGTTTTTTTCTTTCTTTTTCTTTTTTTAACTAATGGGATAAAACAATCATTTCCACAACATAAGACAATAAAAAAGACAATTGCACATGAAACTGCAAATCTACTATGCACAATTTTCAACAGAGCTGACTGTGCTGTTTAGTTAGTATTTGAAAATCTTCTAAAATATAGGACTGACATATTGGAGATTCTGAATATAAATATCAAAAGAAGTAGGGGAAGGAAAACCATTAATATTTTCTTTCCCAGTAGAATACAATTTTCTTTAAGTTAGAGAGTATTTCATTTTTGTTTTTTTTTTTTTTATATATCTCCAACACTTAGCACAACATCAAGAATAAGTAGATGATTAATAAATGCTTGTTGATTAACTGATTAATTAAGAAAAGAAACTAAATCCAGGCTAGGCAATCATCAGAAAAATAAAATTTGACAGTGAAAAAACTATTGGGAGGGCAACTAATCCTTAGATTAATATTTTGTGAATCTATTACTTTTACTCATTTCATATTGCCCTATTGTCTGTATTCTCAAAGAATGTTAATTTGAAAAACTTTCATTTTTTTCCCCACAGATTTCTTCCTGAGCGTGCATTAGCAGCGATAAACCGTGTACAAAACATTCAGTTTGAAGCAGTGGTTAGCTACAAACACAAAAAAAATTAAGACACTGGATTCAAGTAGCTGTATGATGCTTTTCAGCAATAAATCTTAGGAAGTTTTATAAAAATAGAAAAACAATGAGTGATTATGCATATAGGATTGCTATCTTTATCTTTATTTTTGAGATAAAATCTAAGATTTCAAAATTTTATTACATTTCTATTTCATGCAACTATTTTTATTCTACTTTTGTCCTTTCCATACCAGAGTGAACAAAAATATTTTTTTTGCTAAGTCTCACAGAAGGATTGTGGAATCGGAGTGGGAAGGGCTTTGCAGGTCACTTAGTCCAATTCCCATTTGAAAGATGAAGAAACTGAGTCTCAGGAATATTAAGTGCTTTGTCACACAGATAGGATCATCAGAAGTAGGATTTAAACTCAGTTCCTAGATAGCTAAGATTCTTTCCACTAGATCAGCTGTCTCCCAATGAGTAGTATAATACAGACAAAATAGCAAGTTCTCACCTCTGATGGGCTGTAGTTTCCTCTAAAAGACTAAATGGTCTCCCATGTCACTTCCAGCTCTAATTCTATGATTCCATTATTGAGTACTGGAAATCTTAAATGAAGTTTAAACAGGCAAGCAGACCATAAAAGGCACAACTCTTAAATAAATAAGTTTTGCAGTTAGGGGACAGCATACTAATAAATTAAGGTTTTTTTTCTCAAGTGATATTGTTTTTATCTTCTCCCTCCCACATGATTCAGTTGAAATCAGAATACCTCACCTCACCCTCTCTGTGACATTTTAATATCCAAGATCTCTATCTTACACACCAATGTCATCCTGCCTCTATCACTATCCTTTCCTTCTACTTCCATAAATCCTTTGATTTCAGAAAAGAGGGGAGAGAATCAATCATAAAAGCACCATTTAATTTGGAAAGCTAACCCCAGCATAGCTTCTCTATTTAGACAACCAAGGGTTTTCTCTAATCCTACTTCCAGGAATATTTAGCCACAACAAATATTTGAGAATGAAAGCTGACCTAGGAAAATGAATCAGAATTCTCTAGACTCAAGACTCCCAGACAGGGAAGTTTTACCTCGAGGGAATTAAAAACAACAACAACAATTTGTAGACCAAAGTACAATATATGTTTTAAACTCTTATTCCTAATTTCAAAACAGGTATGTTTTTGTGAGCAGCTAGGAGGCATAGTACTACTAGTCTGAAGTCAGACTGATTTTCCTGAATTCAAATCTGTATGACCCAAGGCAAGTCACTGTTTACCTCAGTTACCTCATCTGTAAAATGACCTGGAGAAAGAAATGGAAAACCACTCCAGTATTTTTGCCAAAAAAAAACCAATAACAAAAAAACAAAAAAGATCACAAAAAGTCAGACAAAAAGACCAAACAACAAATGATTTTGTGCCAAATATCAAATATCTATTACATAACTTTAGATTTTAAAAAATATACCATCTTTTAATAAATGTTGTTTTCTATTGTATTTTCCAAATATATATATATATATATATATATATATATATATATATATATATATAGTATCAACAATAAAAGAAAAATTTATATTCTATATACTCATCCTTCTTTCACAAGTTTGATCTCTAAAAGGACCTAGGTGGATAAAATGAAGAGTCTCAAAGGGGTGGGAAATCATAGATGCAGTACACAAAAGGAGTACAGTGGTCAAACACCACACATCAGGAAATCTTTTATATGAATGGTTACATTCATATGTATGGGCATGGGCAGATGCATGGGCAAGTACAAACTCCAGCTATGGTGTGTGTATATATTAAGCTCAGGGTTGTGGGTTTCTATCCTTTCATCTGATTGTTATTGCTAGAGAGGTTCACAGGGAACAATGAGAAAGGGAGACCTTAGAAATGGATGGCTTGTATTGCAACCCCCTTATCAACTACAAGGGGATTGTGATTAAGGAAGTTAATTAAATTGATTACACTCAGGAGAAACTTGCAGAAATTGTCTAAATGAAGCTAGCTGACCTCAGCTATTGGGCATATAGGAACATCAAATTACATAGGTAGGACAACCAGGAGTCTATAACATGACTTCTGTCAGCCAGGGCCTAGGAATATGTCATTCCTCACCAGAAAGTTCATTACTATGTTCTTCTGAACATTATACATTAACATTATATATCAACATTATAACAAATATTCTAGCTGACATTAATTGAACCCTTGATTTGGTACATCACATTCTGGTGGGGTTTATTGGGTATATTTCTTTTTTTATTTTTCAAAAAATGCTTGGACAATTCTTCAACATTAGCTCTTGCAAAACCTTGTGTTCCAATTTTCCCTCCCTTCCCCCACTCCCACCCCTAGATGGTAAGTAATCCGATATATGTTAAACATGGTAGAAATATTTTAAATCTAATGTTGCATATATATTTATACAATTATTGTGCTGCACAAGAAAAATAAAATCAAACCAGTTTTAAAAAAATAAGAAGCAAAATAAAATGCAAGCAAGCAACAACAAAAAAGAGTGAACGTGCTATGTTGTGAGCACATTCAGCTCCCACAGTCCTCTCTGTGGTTGTAGATGGCGCTCTTCATCACCGAACAATTGGAACTGTTTTGAATCATCTCATTTTTGAAAAGAGCCACGTCCATCAAAAAAATAGCCACATCCATCAAAAATACACAATTTGTAGACCAAAGTACAATATATGTCTTAATCAACTCTTATTCCTAATTACTTCCTTTCAAAACAGTTATATTTTTGTGAGCAGTTAGGAGGCATAGTGCTAGTCTGAAGTCAGACTGATTTTCCTGAGTTCAAATCTGTGTGACCCAAGGCAAGTCACTGTTTACCTCAGTTACCCCATCTGTAAAATAAACTGGAGAAAGAAATCGAAAACCACTCCTGTATCTTTGCCAAAAACATCAACAACAAACAAACAAATAAGATCACAAAAAGTCAGACAAAAAGACCGAACAACAAATGTTTTTGTGCTAAGTATCCATCAGAATTGATCATCATATAATCTTGTTGCCAAGTACAGAGATCTAGTTCTGCTCACTTCACTTAGTCTCAGTTCATGTATCCCCAGACCTCTCTGAAATCATCCTGCTAGTTGTTTCTTACAAAAAAATAATATTCCATAACATTCATATACCATAATTTAATTCAGCCATTCTCCAATTGATGGGCATCCACTTAGTTGCCAGTTTCTTGCCCTTGCAAAAAGGGCTGCCACAAACATTTTTGCACATGTGGGTCCCTTTCTTCTTGGGTATATTCTTATTTGGTAATACTTTTTGATTTTGGTGTTCATCAATACTTTGATGGTTATTGTTAACTACACTCAAGTGATTCCAGCTATGATAGTATTCTAGGATTGGGGCTAAAATGAGATGAGACTTTTACAAACCATCTAACGTTTCTAATATGAGTTTGGCAAATCAGAATCCATTCTGGAGAAGGAGAAAGGCAACAACAATACATTAGTTTTATGTGTATGAGAAAGAAATTACTTAGAGGATATTCTTTACATCCTGCTAGAGAAGAGAAAGAGTTGCTATGTTTTTGCAAATCTGTGTCCACATGGAGTAACTATGGAACAACTTCTCCAAGATGGTCTCCCAAATTTTTCTTGGGTACAAGGAAAGACCTACTTCTTTATTGTCTTCTCCTGAGTTTGTGTTTTAATTTTCCCTATCACCAGAGTAACTTTCTACGGTCAGGATCTTTTTTTGTTTGCTCATTTTCCCTACCAATTTCTTGACTTTGAATTTTATATTAAAGTTGGGTTTTGCTCCCAGGGTGGAGAGGACACTAGCTCAAACTACAGGTTTTTGTGCAACTGTTTTCAAAGCTATTCAAAGGGGAGAGAAGAGATATCCAAAAGCTTTCATTTCTTCCAAGGTGATATGCTCTAAGAAGAGATATGTTTACTACTCTCTTTGCCTTTGCTCTGGTCTGCGAGTGACTACAAGCATTCTTTTTCTGTCCTGGAACTGTGACTAAGGTACCCACTCCCCTGGAGCAGCAAATGCCTAGTGCTCCTCCTCACCCTAAGAGTGTTAAATAGGATTGTGAATTGCATCCAAGTATGGGCAAAGCAATAGAATCCTGTACCCAATGTCAGCAAGGAAATCTCCTTCTCCTTCTGTAATCTCCTTCTGACAAGTTATCCAAGCCCCTTACCATCTGTGGACTAAGAGCTCCAGAAACAGCCACTACCACTGTTGATTCAGTAGCTTCCAAAGTCTGCAGTTGGTTTGCTGGGGAATCAGCCTGCACTCTTCTCTCACCCAGGTGATATAAACCTTCTAAGTTATCTTGGGCTGGAAAATTGTTTTACTTTGCCATTTTGTGGATTCTGGCATTCCAGAATTTGTTTTGAGGTAGTATTCAAACTTGTTTGGAAGGGCATTTGGGAGAGCTCAGATAAATCCCTGTCTTTTTTCTGCCTTCTTGACTCTATCCCTCCCTCCCCCCAAAGACCTACTTCTAACAATAGCCAATAGCAAACAATATTAAAAATGCTCCATACTTTGAAGAGAAAGAGGAAAATGATAAAGATGAAGACAATGACGGCTACCCTATAGAAAAAGCTATAGCTATTACATCTACCAAAGGGAAGGCTACTTCTTTAGCTGCTCCTTGAGAAGTTGGGAAAAACAAGGAATCAAAGAAAAAAAAAGATGAAGAAGAGGAATATGAGAGGAATATAAGAAAGGTGAGGAGGAAGACCCATTAAAGAAGCACCAAGGAAGAGGGAACAGGAAATGGACAAAGTCCCTGAAGTTAAGAAATAGAAATTGGAAACTGAAACAGCAACAAATTTTAATCTCTTTGCTGGTCTTTTGTATTCAACTAAACCACTTCTGAGCCAAAAACTAGTATCATGGCCTTCTTTGAAAAAAAAAAAAAAGATCTTACAATTGTGGACATCCATATTGATACCACCAAGACCTTTGGCTATGTGGAATTTGGATCTGCTAAAGAAATGGAAATGCTCTGAAACCCAGTGGCTCTAAACTCCTTGGTGAGAAAAACAAATTGGTTGTGATTCGATTTTGTGATTGATTCTATTCTGTATTACCTCCAATATGTTGTAAAATTACCTAAGGCATGTTTCTTTGTCTCTCAGTTAAAGTGTAGAATTTAGCTTTCCTTTCTGAGCTAACTTCCTCTCTGGTCCAAAATATTTTGTTTTTTACACATCTTACTGGCCATGTACAATTAAGGGAAATTTTGCTAACTAGATACAGGTGGGCACCAGGTAGTCTGTTTACTCTGCAATACTGACTGACTTTTTTTTTTTTTTAATTTAATAGCCTTTTATTTACAGGATATATGCATGGGTAACTTTACAGCATTAACAATTGCCAAACCTCTTGTTCCAATTTTTCATCTCTTACCACCCCACCCCCTCCCCTAGATGGCAGGATGACCAGTAGATGTTAAATATATTAAAATATAAGTTAGATACACAATAAGTATACATGACCAAAACGTTATTTTGCTATACAAAAAGAATCAGACTCTGAAATATTGTACAATTAGCTTGTGAAGGAAATCAGAAATGCAGGTGTGCATAAATATAGGGATTGGGAATTCAATGCAATGGTTTTTAGTCATCTCCCAGAGTTCTTTTTCTGGGCATAGCTGGTTCAGTTCATTACTGCTCCATTGGAAATGATTTGGTTGATCTCGTTGCTGAGGATGGCCTGGTCCATCAGAACTGGTCATCATATAGTATTGTTGTTGAAGTATATAATGATCTCCTGGTCCTGCTCATTTCACAATACTGACTGACTTTTAACAAAACCTGGACTGTTATCACTGTAACTCTAAATATGCAGGTAGTTTCATGCAAGTAGACACCATTAATTAGCTTTCCCTAGCAATAAGAGAAAAGGAAAGGTTATTGCTGGTCCTGCTTTCCTTTGATTTAATCACATTGTTTTCAATAATCCATGTTACTTCACACTTTGTAACCAATCATATTGTTTTATGTTTCCTGTTTTTTGTTCTCTCATACTTAGTAATTGCTAACCTTACCAATGAATTGAAGGTGCTTTGAAATTTGTGCTAAATTTACCTTAATTTCAGTCATAACACTGGCTCTTAAATGAAAATGGAAAAGACAAAAGAAAACCAAAATATTGAAATTAAAAGATTCTCTTCATCAAAAATTTGCCTTATCAAGTAACCAGTAATCAGTATCAAGTAATCAAGTAACTCAGAAGGATTTCAAGAAAGCATTTGAAAATGATATTGAGGAAAGACTGTTCTGCACAGTCAAAAGTATTGCCTATACGAATTTAAGATAGAAGCATATGTGAACAAGGCCTTGGAAGGCAAAGAGTTTGCTAAGATTAAGGATCAGGCATTCTTTGTGGACTTCACAGGGAGAAAAAGTTAAGAACAAGAAAATTCTTTTATTTTAAAATTTTATTTCAATAGTATTTTATTTTTCCAATTGCATGTAAAGATAGTTTTTAAATTTTCTTTTTATAAGATTTTTTTTCTTCTTTTTTTCTCCTTTCTTACCCTACCACTCCTGACCCCAAGACATTAAGCAATCTGATAAAGGTTATACATGTACAATAATTTTAAACATATTTCCAAATTAGTCAGTTGTGTGGGGGATGGCATATTAAACTCTCTTACCCAATTTGACTACTCAGAGACATCTCTAGGTACAACAGAAAGTTTTAATTCAGTTCTCGCAAGAAGAGGGCCAACATGCTATCCAGACAGTCCAGAATAGAGTAGAGCATGGTGAGGGCTGGAAATTACTTATATAGCACCAAGATGGAAGTAGATTCCCCCTTTCTATTGATTTTTAAATTCATTGGATGGACTGAAAAGGAAGTAACCATTGACCAATGGTCAACAATGCTGTTTACTTCCTGTGGTTCATGTGACTTCCTAAGGCTCAGGCCTAAAGTATATCCTATTTTGAGAAATATTCATTCTTTCCTCTTATTAATATTCACCTGAAGATTTCTCATACCAATCCTGATGCATTTTTTTCTGCTAAGATGTCCATGTTATCCCCACTTTCCAGTTTATTTCTTTCTTCAGTATCTATGAGAATTCCCCCCCGTCCATCCATTCAGGACTAGCACTCTTATGTCAGCAGAGGTCTTTACTGAGACCATTTTAGCTAAAGAATTTTTAACTACCCTAGTATTAGTTGTATCATACAAGGCAAATAAGCAGGTAGGACAATAAGCAAAAATCAAAGGATATGCTTCCACCAACTCTCACCAAATCAGGACCAAAGGGGGAGGACAGGGACAAATCTATACAGGGACATGAGCTTATTTTCTAATATCTTTGATGATTTCCTTTACTACTTTTCCATTATCATAAATTTTCATACAGCAAGTTGACAGATTTAATTTCCTACAGACCCCATCTTCTTCTGCTAGGAGATAATCTAGCTTTATTATAATAAAGCTTCCTAGATTGACTGGCTTGGTCAGCTTTGGCAGTTTGATTAGTTTTCTACTACAGCTTGTGACCTTATTAACTAGTTCAGAATATAAATATAAATATATATATAGGCATTCTATACCCCCAACTTCCATCCTGGGCCCAAGTGTCTAGATTATCCTTTCAGGGACCAGATGACCCCCCCATCCATTTGCATCTTCTATATCAATGAGAGATGGACTTATACTCCTTTTACTCCTCTTTAAGCCATTCTATATTTGGATATCTAGATGGCCTTCCAACCCTGGTAAAAAGAAAAATGAGTCGAATTAATCCTATGTAACAGGATCTCAATTCAGGGATGTTGATAGGGAGGTGTGGGTAAGCAATCAGCTGCAAACCCAGTAATTCTCCTTTAAGGTAGGCTGCTTTTATTCAAAAATGTTTGGTAGATACCTGCTATTAACAACTAGATAGTACTGTTGGTCCTCATAACCTAGGGGTCCTCCCATTATTCCATTCTCTCTTGAGAAGTTACATCTCCACAGTTACTGCTTCACTTTCCAAGTGCATCCATCAATCTCCTTTTCTTCTGACCCAGTCAGATTACATGTGCTCCAAAAAGAAGTAAAATATTGGCCTAAAGAAGCGTTAGATCGATTCCAACCCCAATTGGTGGTTATGTAAGAGGTAGGTCTAGTTCTATTTGTACAGGGATAGAAGGTCACATTTGTTGTGCAATTAATAGTCCTGTTTGTTGGCCCATGTCTATAGGTCCAATGACATTGATTATTCCCTAGTTAGATTTCCCCTCCCATCTGGTCGAGGCAGTATTCTCCTTCTCAATACTCTGACAGGGACCAAGAATATTCCTCTCAATCTTTCCAGAATCCTGTTCCACTATGTACCATTGACCTATTACTCAGGATTCAAGCTGGACTTAATGGAACAGGTACCCACGGCCATTGGGCCACTGAGGCTCCCCACAAATCTAACAGTTAGATAGATTAAAGGTTATAGCTACAGTTTCTATTAGCTGTTTGAAACTATTTCTTTGGGGTAGCCAAGGGATAAGTATCAAGTGACAAAAGGTGTAAAGAGAAATATACAGACCAAGAGAATTCTCATGACATGGCACTGGAATTACAATTTCTGGAAGAAAGACAGAAACAGTCCCTCAGAAGAGGATATGTCATGTACAAATGAAAAAGGCTGAACACAGATACAGTCAACAGAATAAAAATGACAAGAGTTAAGTAACCCACTAATTCCAACCCCAATTCCTCATAGATTATAGAGAGGTCACCCAGTGAGGGGATTGCATCAGAGGTGCAGTTTCAGATCCTTGGACTGCTCTGGATTGACAGTCTGTTCAGCCAGAGAGTCCACTGGTCCTTTCACTCTGGTGTGGTGTGACAACCTTGCTCTTGAGTTCTTACTGCTGTATCTGAGGTCAGGAGCATCTGGAAGGAGCCTTCCCCTATTGGAGCCAGCTTCTCCTTCCACGCCCAGATCAAGAGTCAATCTCCGGTTTGAATTTGTGTATAGCAAATCTGGGGTGGGGGTGCTTGAGCAATAATATCTTTAAGCTGGATTTCAGGCTGATGTTTAGCCAAAGTGGCTACATAACCCCTTATAAATCTGTCTTTACCCTCTAAGATGGAATTCCAATTTTTCTCAGGAAGCCCCAGATATGGATGTTCATATAAAAGCTCTTAAGGGGATAACCCAATGTTCCTGTGAAGTTTTGTTCTTCTTCTGATAAGTGCCAATGGCAAACATTTGGTTTCAAGGGCCAGTTTAGTTCATTGTCTATTAATTTCCTGATTCATTCTCTCAACTTTACCAGAGAAAGGAGGATGTCAAGGAGTGTGAAACTTCCAAGAAATTTCTAAGACTTGCATGAAAGATTGGAGTATCTTATCAGTGAAGTATGTTCCCTGATCCAAATCTATTGTTTCCACCATTCCATACCTGGGGGTTATCTGTTCCAATATGATTTTGCTGACTGCAGAAGCAATAGCTTAAGAGGAGGGGAAGGCTTCCACCCATGAAGTCAGATGGCCCCCTACAACCAGCAGATATTTGAAACAGCCTATTGGTGGCAGCTCAGGAAAATCTATCTGGATGCTGTAAAAAGGTCTAAGCCCCAAAGGTCTCCCTCCTGTCAGAAGACAACATTGGGCTGCTTTTTTTGTCCTTCAACAGATCACCATTCACCAGCTGCTAAGCTAGGGTATACAGACCCAGTGACACAAACTGGGTCAGGACTACATCACACAGGTTTTAAACATCTCAATGGCTACCGTGGTGCAAATTTTGCAAGACCTGCCTCATATCTGCTTTCATCAGTACCTCTTGACCATAGGGGAGGAACCATCATCCTTGCTTGTCTTCCTGGGCTCCAAGATTCTGAGCTTTCAGCTTTTCCTTTGGAGTATAGGATGGAGAATATAGACTCAGAGGTAAAGTGGGGATTAAAATTAACATATTTTAATCCTGCTTAGATTCTCCTTCTCCTCCTTTTCTCACCTCCTCATCAGAGAAGCAATTGAGAATTTCCTGGCTGCTGTCTCCTCATATATATAATGGCTATAGATTATTATAATAATAAGTTATCTAGAACCTGTGCCAGCCAGGTGATATGTATTAATTTTTTTCCTTTACTATTCACCATTCCCCTTTCTTCCCATATTTCTCCCCAAAACATGCACCACTCCCCAAGCATATTTGGAGTCAGCATATACATTTCTATCCTTCTCACTTAATAACTTTAGAGCCTGATTCAGGGCATACATTTCACAGGTCTGAGCAGACCAGGCTTTCAGTAAGTTTCCTGACTGAATGAGAGAGTTCCTATCTCCATCCATGATAGCATATCCATTCACCCATCCACCACCCATGAGAAACCATATATAAACCAATTAGCTCCCCCAGAGATTGAGGATTCTTGCAAATCTTCCCTCACTTTGGTTAGGTCATTTATCAGTTTTAGACAACAATGCTCTGATTCTGATGAACCCCCAGAGTGAATGGTTAGGAAATCAGCCAGGTTGAGATTATGATTCTGGGTTAATTCCAAATCATCTTTTTCAATAATATGGCTTAATATTTCAAAATTCTGGAGTCAGTTAACCATCTGCCTGCTTTTTGATTTAGAACTGTCCTCACTTGTTGCAGAATACCAACAATTAGACTCTCCCCAAAAGTAATTTTCCTGCTAGACTTCTCAACTCAGATCAACCAGTCTGGTGGTAGTTGCTCCCACCAGCAGTGGTACAGAATGCCCCTCCTCTGTGCTGTTTATCAGGACTTTTTTCTAGCTTGTGAGGCTCCACCCCTTACCTTGAATCACCAAGCCTTGACAATTCCAGGGTCCCCTTTTCAGTTTACGGACAGCCCAAGGGCACAGGCAGTACCTCTTACCTCCTCTAGGTTATGCACATAAATTGCCTGACTGACTGTTTGGACTTCTTTGGAGACTTTTCACTTTTTGCTTTACTGAGTTCCTCTGCTTCAGGTCAATACTTCACAGGGAGGGAGGGTGGAAATCCAATCTCAAGGACCACTGGAGAAAAACTCTCTCAATGGGTGCCTACCCCCTTTATCAGAATACCAGCCATCTCTCCAGGAAGTCATACAATCCCAGAAAAGCCCCCAATGAACTGTGTGAGATGGAATATTAAATCCCTCATATGTAATTTGACTACTCAGAGGTATAACAGAAAGTTTTGATTCTGTTCTTGCAAGAAAAGGGCCAATATGCTATCTTGGTAGTCCAGAATAGAATGGTGCATGGTGAGGGCTGGAAATTACTTACATAGTACCAAGATGGAAATACACTCCTCCTTCCTATTGATTTTTAAATTCATTGGATGGACTGAAAAGGAAGTAACTATTAACCAATGGTCAGTAGCACTGTCTACTTCTTGTGGGTCACATGACTTCCTGAGACTCAGACCTAAGGTATGTACTACTTTTGAGAAATATTCATTTATTTTATTCAGTTGTGAAGGAAAAATCAGAATAAATGGGGAAAACCAGAAGGAAGAAATTTTTTTAAAGGTGAAATTACGTATGTTTCAATCCACATTCAGTCTCCATTTTCTTTCTCTGGATGCAGAAGGCATTTAAGGACAGGAAAATTCAAGAGACTCAAAGACACTGATGCTGAATAATCTAACCTGCCATACTGATGGTAGTATAATTTCTAGGAGAAATAGCAGTAAGGAGATCTCCCCTAATCTTAGAGTGTTTCTGTTCTAACAATCTGTCAATGATTCTAAAGTCTTATGACTTTAGAATCAGTGATTCCAAGATCTCCTCTGATCTTAGAGTGTTATTCTTCTAACGATCTGTCCATAAATGATTATAAAAGTCTTCTGGCCTAGGAATATAATATTTCTTCCCTTAGACTTTCCTAATATAGGAAGATATATTAGTGATCCTGATACCCTCTGTCCTTAGAGTGCTGTTATTCTGACAATCTGTTTGTCAATGATTCTAAAGTCTTCTGGCTTTAGAATAGTCCTACAAACTTTGCTGACTGTCAGAGATATAATCTGCTGATCAATAATAGCCAAATTCCTGAGACCATTCCTCAGTTCTACTGATAGGCCATAAAATTAGCATAGGTGACATGAAGAACTGGATAAATTTGTCTCCTTTCTATTGGTTCTTTGCTAAATTTTTTTGGAACTTGGCCCATTTCAATTGGTGTTACAATTACAATTAACTTTGCCCCTTGATTTGGAGATGGTTTCAAGCTTGAAAATTCTTTTAAGACACTTTGCAACACCAGTTTGCGACTCCAATGTTTTGGGGTCCCTTCTGAGTTTCAATAGTATCACTAAAGTATGGAAGTCTCCAGGAAGTGTTTGAAAAGTTAATCAGCTTGCCCTAAAACAACCAAGGCTGACCTAAAGGATATACATTCATTGAATTTGTCCCTGCAAAAGATGTAAAAGAAGCTTTGGTTTCTTAAAGCAAAAAAAATTGAAGGCAGAAGCTATCTGCCTGGAACTAAAGGGACAGACAATAGTCAATGCAGCACCAAGGAGCCAGTCCTATGAAACTCTGTCCAAAGACATGACTGAAAAAATATTGAAAGATTAATTTTATGGCTCTGTTGGTGCCAGAATAGTAGTGATAGGGAGACAAGGAAACAAGGTGTTCTAAAGAAGATCTTCTTAAATTTTCTCCACTCATGACCCCTTTTTACCTGAGAAACTTTTATATGTCCCCAGAAATATAGGTTTATAAAAACAAGTATATAAATCAAACATTTAATGATAATAAATCATAAATTTATTTTAATTTACTATTTACTGAAGATGAAAGCAAATTTACATCCTAATGAGATGGATGTATTTTTTTTATTTTTACATGAATGATGGAATGTTTGATACTACAGATCATAGAGCATCATCAACATTTTTCAGAGTTATAAATTTTTAAATATTTTTATTTTAATTGTTCATAATATTTTATTTTTCACAACTCTCACATTCAGTTATTAACTCTATATAGGGCATGACCCATAATTTTAAAACTTTCATCTAAGGAGTTTGGTTTTGTGGACTTTAAGTCAGAAGATACTAAAGCTGCAAAAGGGACCGTGAAAGATGGGGAAATTAATGGAAACAAAAGAACTCTCAACTGAGCCAAGAACAGTGACTTTAGCAGTCATGGTGATGGATAGAAGCTTCAGTGGTCAAGGAGGCAATAGGCCAATTTGGTGTCATAAACTGAGAAAACTTTGGAAGTAAGGATGATTTCCAAGGAAATCAAGAAGGAAGAAGAGAAAAAAAGTCAATTGAAAAAAAAAAATAAAGTTTGAATAATTTCTCCCCCAATCTCTATTTCCCCATTATTTGAATGGACATTGAGAGGTTTTATCTTGTCATCAAATCATTGACAAAGCTTTCTGAAAACATTCCAAGATAAACATAATCCAATGATTTTGGAAAAGCCTAGATGACATTTCAAATAAAAGAACGTGTTAGTCTTGTCTCCATGGATATTCCATATAAATTTTTTATGATATAGGTGATAGACATGGAAATTAACCTTTTTGTCTATAACTTGTCTCAAGTTTATGATGTACATCATTTGTACATCATGTACAAAACTATTTTTTCCTGTTAAAAATAAGTCTGAAGTATACTAATGAGATGGATGACATCCATTCTGAAACAGAGAGGAGGTGGGTCTTTTTCCTCATCAGAAGGCACTTTCTCCATCTCCCATATCAGAGGTATGGACCTTTGGCCACTTCAGCCAGAACTGATGCTTACTGATTCTCCGGGTTGGGGGAAAAGTATCACAGATCTAGGTACTCGGGGTTTACTCAGTGTTTTAGAGCTGGGAAGGGGAGAGGGAACAACTAATTGCTAGGAAAGGGAACTTTATATATTGGCTATGAAGTCTTGAGGTTACTCTGCATGAATCCAGTAATCAGTCCTTGGAACAGATAGAATCTAAACTTGAGATAATAGACACTTGATCACAGAGTAGTGATTAAACTGGGTGAATTGCGAGCTAGCATCCCTAAGTAAGCATATGGAGCCAGGATGCATTTCCTAAAACAGGGGAAAATCCATGATCTTGTTCATCTCTTGAATCTTGGCTCATATTCTTGTAACTCTGGGAATTCAACTGAATAAGCCTTAAGTATGGGCCAGACACTGTGCTAAAGTGCTAAAGATATTTAAAAAAAAAAAAAAAAAAAAAAGGCAAAAGGAAGCTACTGCCTTCAAGGAATTTATAATCTAATGGAAGAAACAACATGCAAACAAATATGTACAAAACAAGCTCTATAAATGGTAAATAAAAAATAATTAAAAGAGAGAAAATGCTGGGATTAAGAGGGATTAGAGAAGACTTCTTATAGTGGATGGATGGAATTAGCTAGTTAGCTTTCTATGATTAAGCAAGTAATTTTATAATCTGCAGTTTACAGCTCTGGAGAACAAAATAAAGAATTTATAATTCTTAGAATCATATCAAATTAGAATAGAATAGGTATCCAAATGAATTATTTCTCATAGGAGTTGGCCTTGGTAAGGAGTAAGGTTACTTCATCATGTGAAACAACGTTAAAGGAGGAAGTGGTAAAGGCATCTGAGTGATTAATAGAAGTTGAAGAACAGGGGATAAAGAAGGAATTTGTGATGAATGGCCTCAGTTTTCTATGTAAAATATATGAGGCAAGGATCACCACTGAGAAAACTGGAGAGGGAGGAAGAAGATGAAGTGCCCACACGAGGCTTGAGGAGGGATTAAAAGGTTTGTAAGAGTCACTGTGGAGAATGGGAGAATGAATTGATGAGTAGGATATATATAGTAGGATTGCATAGCAGCAGTGAGAGCCCATTTGAAGTGATCCCCAGTCAGAACTAGGGATTTCAAAGTTGTTTTGTGGCTTGTTTGTTTTAACATGGAAGAGATAACATTTCTGGGTGATGGCAAGATGAAAGGTATAGCCATCTTTGTGTGTGATTAAGGTGGGGTAGAGGAATAACTCATAGGAGGTGCCTAGGTTGAGGAACTGAGTATCCATCAGCTTTTAGGAGAGAAACACCAGCCTGTGCAATGGGAATATTAGAGATAAAGCTAAGGGAGGAATACAGAGTAAAGTGTGTGTGTGTGTGTGTGTGTGTGTGTGTGTGTGTGTGAGAGAGAGAGAGAGAGAGAGAGACAGACAGACAGACAGACAGAAACAGAGACAGAGAGAGACAAAAAAGGAGAATCAACATTCATGTTAAAAGTTCCCTAGTATGAGGACAGGAGTTAGAAAGGAAAAAAAATTATAAACTAGATACTGAATTGAGGAGAAAGGGGAGTGACTTGGAAGAGTCTGTAGACAATAGCTTTTTTTTTTTTTTTTTTGATTGGATGGTAGATATAAATAGCATGAAATTCAAGAAAAAAGGCTCTTGAGCAAAAGAGAAATGGGAAGAACCTGAAAGTGGCAATGGAGAGAGCAAAGAGTATTCCAACTCCCCTGCCTTGTTCAGTGAGGCAAGAAGAATGAGTGACAGTACAACCAGTACTGGAAAGAGCAGCTGGGGAGGTAGGGGGAAGCCAGGTTTTAATGACAGATAGTAGGTGGAAGAAATGAGAAAGGAATAGATTTAAGATGAAAGGAAGTTTATTGCCTATGGAATAGGCATTCCAAAGAGCATAGCGGAAGGACTGGGTGAAGTTAGGTTGAAGTTTTGTGGTAGGAGAAATGAAGGAGATGGGAATGAGAAGTCAAATCTTGCTTGGACAATATGAATTGGAATTTGGGTAATGATTCACAGAAGTTCATAGTCACTAGGATGCAAAGGGTATAACCAAGTGTGAGGATGTTGATCACTGAGTGGAAAACACTAATCCTGTACCCTCAAAGGACAACTACAGAAAGAGATGGGAGGCCAGAAGTCAAAGGAAGGGTTGCTCTTGTTTGTATTAGGTATTCTCCACATTCCAGATGGGAGATTGGATTAGTGGAAGGAGGTAGAAGATATCTTGTTCTGGTACAGATGGAAGTGGTTATTTGGGGCAGATGGAAAAAGCCCAGGCTGCCCCACCTCCAGCAGCTTTTCCTCAGAAGAATCTGCACTGGCCAGGAGATGAAAGGCTCAAGGCACCTGCAATCTAAGGTGATAACAGGAAGTGATAGAATCTTAATGTAGTTGAAAGATGCATGGTCTGGCTTCCAAATAGGAAGAGAATCAAAAACTGCTATGGTCAATATTGGGTTGGTACACCCAGATCAGAAATTCTATCAGATCTAGTCCCTGAGGGATAAATATCATGGTTGTTTTATCCCCTATCCTGTGTCAGTGAGGATTCAGGGAACCACTCCAAGCTGGGAGCTTGCAGCTCAGTGCTCACAAACTCATATGTGGAATGAGGGCTGTGTAGGCTCTCTTTGGTTCTGGGTATCCATTAACAATACCTTCTAGTCTATTTTTTACCCCAGGGCCTTTATCGTGGATTGGAAGTTTTACTACTAAATAGTCCATGCAAGAAGACAAAAGGAAGGTACATGCCTGGGATGTCCATCAGCTTTTAGGAGAGAGACACTAGCCTGTGCAGTGCGAATAGTAGAGATAAGACTAAGGGAGGAATAAAAGAAATCAATTCTTAATAAACTGCTGTGGAACACCATGCTCCTGCTCCCCTGGTAAGAGATGGGTTTTCTGCATAGAAAGAAATTGCTCATAAACTTGGTGAGGTTTAAGTTATCAGGTAGGGTTAGCAGAGAAAGGCTGAAGTACTGATAAGATTTCTCCCTGAGGCAAGCAGGGAAAGGCACTGATGAGGATCAGCTCAACCCTGCAGTCACACACCTATGGAAGTTTTGGGAAACTTCATCTTACTGTATCCAGTCAGAAAGCCAAGTTATGATGTCAAACCCTGCAGGTTAAATTTCCTCTGTAAATCTGACCATGGTCTAGGTACAAAGGTTCTCAAAGTATGATCTAGAGAATCCTGGAGATCTCTGAAACCCTTTTAGAGAGTCTACAAATTCAAAAATAGTTTTTATTTCCAATATGGTAAATGTCTATAAATATAATCCAGATAAACAAAAACTCTTTGGAGAGATCCTCAATAATTTTTAATAGGATAAAGATACTGAAAACAAAAGTTTGAAAACCACTGGTCTAGGATAAGCTTTGCTGAATCCCTTTTAGGGTTAGCCCACCAATCAATAGTGTAATCCCCTTCCTTTGCTAGCCCCTTTTATAGTTAGTCTGCTAAACTCCTCTATGGATGTAGCCTGCCAATTAATGGCATACTTCTCATGATACATTCCCTTTCTTCTGTTTAATTGTGAGTTCCACTAGAGAATTTGTCTTTTCCCTAATTAATTTTTTTGAATATTTTTTAATATTAAAGCTTTTTATTTTCAAAACATATACATGGATAATGTTTCAAAATTAATCCTTGCAAAACCTTGCATTCCAAATGTCCCCCCTTTCTCCCCACTGCATCCCCTAGATGACAGGTAATCCAATATGTTAAATTCGTGCAATTCTTCTATACATACTTCTACAATTATGGAGAGATTTGCTCAGACCAAGATCTAATCAAAGAGTAAAAGAAATTCTAAATTTGGACTAACAGATGTGTTGCTGCTCATTTTGTTGGCTAAAACAGATCTGGAAAATGTTGATTCTCTCTATTGTCAAAACAGATGATAAGGAAATTGATATCTCTTAGACCAAAATTTGGATGACTTAGGTGAGAATACCCCAAGACCCTCATTTTAATATAGCCCTCCTCCCGTTGTGTTAACCAAAGTTGATCAGAGACAGAACATTGATATTGGTGATATTAGGCAGTGAAGTGGCCCCAGTAGCATCAAGCAGTGTATGGGCCCCAGAAGCAGCAGGTGCTCTCAGTGAGCAGTAGAGTGAACAGTGATACAAACCCCAGTGGCAGCAAATTGGGGAAGGGACATGGACCCAAAAATAGAGGTCATTGTCATGGGCATCAATGCTGTATACAGGGTACATTGTTCACTGGACAATTCTTTAGGAGGACAGGACCAAGGGATTATGTTGTAGAGAGATGACTTGCTTCTTGATGACACTGGTAAGGTGAAATTACCTACTCACCTCCATAAAAGAAAGAAGATAGTCCCTTAGCAGAGGCTGCTAAAGGGGCCAAAAGTTTGGTATCCACACCATTACCACCACCACAATGAGGTTTCCAGGAATGAGGCAGAAGAGTAGAAATAATAAGATTGGTGTAGCCCCCAAATGATGAGTTTGAGGAGAACAATTTACACCAAATGATGAAATTTGGAGGAAGACACCAAATTTGGGGGTTTGATCTTGTGGTGAATTCACATTGGCTTTCTCCTTGTCAAAACATAGGTTTATTTACAAGAGATTACAGACAAAATGAAGAGGTAACGTAAACACCAGGAGTGGTAAATATGAAATAGATTTGGGAGATCATATAGTTAGCAAGGCAAGGTTTTTTAACAATTAATAATGGAAAAGACAAATTACTCAGTGGAACTCACTATTAATCAGGAGAAAGAGAATATGTCATGAGGTGGGAGTACACCATTGACTAGGGTTAAATCCATAGAAAAGTTTAGCACCCTAAATGAGTTAATTAGCAATAAGAAGGGAAAATAACACTATGAGGCATGAGAGAATGAATGGGAAGGATACCACAAAGCAGAACACTTTGGCAGGCTAAGGGATTCATTAAAGACGGACTAGGCCATTGGCAGATTTATAGGGGAAATTTAACCTCAGGGGTTTGACATTATAACTTGGCTTTTTTTTTTTTTTTTTTTTTTTTTTTTAATTTAATAGCCTTTTATTTACAGGATATCTACATGGGTAACTTTACAGCATTAACAATTGCCAAACCTCTTGTTCCAATTTTTCACCTCTTTACCCCCCCACCCCCTCCCCTAAATGGCAGGATGACCAGTAGATGTTAAATATATTAAAATATAACTTAGATACACAATAAGTATACATGACCAAAACATTATTTTGCTGTACAAAAAGAATCAGACTCTGAATTATTGTACAATTAGCTTGTGAAGGAAATCAAAAATGCAGGTGTGCATAATAACTTGGCTTTTTGACTGGATACAGTAAGGTGGAGTTTCCCAAGACCTTCACAGGAGGTGAGCATTGTAAGATTAATCTGAATCCTATCAGTGTCTTTCCCTGCTTGCCTTAGGGAGTGATCTTATCAATACTTCAGGTTTTCTCTTCCAGCTCCACCTAGTTAAATAGCACCCCATAATGAATACTGGCTATGTCGTGGCACGGTTCCCTTTTATTGTCCTGCCTCAGTTTCCCTGAACTGTCCTGCCAGTTTGCCTGAACTGTCCTGCCTCAGTTTCACTGAACTGTCCTGCCAGTTTGCCTGAACTGTCCTGCCTCCGTTTCCCTGAACTGTCTTGCCTATTTCCCTGAACTGTTATACCTCAGTTCCTTTTATTGTTCTGCTTAAATCCCCCTGGTTGCAACACCTCCCCCTCCTGCTCATTAGACTGAGATAATTAAGGCTGTGGCCACTAGCATTCCAAAAGATAAAATTCCAGATGTCCTATCTCCTGAGACCAGTCCTCAGTTTACCTCTAGGCTACAAAATTAGCATATCAATAACATGAAGAACTGAATAAATTTGTCTCCTTGCTTCTAGTTCTTTGTTAAACTCTTCTAGAACTTAGCCCACTTTCACTGGCATTACAATTACAATAAATTTTGCCCCTTGACTTAGAGATGGCTTTGAGCCTGCAAATTCTATTAGGACACCTCCAACACCAATTTGTGGTCCCAACTTTTTGGAGTCCTTTCTGAACCTCAGCAATATTAGAATAATGAACATCAGCTCTCTGATGGTTTGTGACACAGGAGTTCCTATTTTGTTGGAATAACTTTTCAATTCATCCTGATTACTCTATCAATATCCATTGTGGATATCTTGGGAAAATCATTTGTTATAAGTCATTTGATGGGCATGATTGTATTTCATCAAGACTTGTTTTCTTTAGTAGAATGCAATACATTAGAATAGGCCTAGATTTGTCCAGTTTTGAGTATTTGGGGTCCAATTAAGACTTTTTTCTTTCACTTGCTAGGAAGTATTAGCTTTTATAGAATGTTTCCTGAAAGAAAAGAAACTTGAACTGAAACTAAATAGACTTAATGCACTAACAGTAAAGGATCTTGGAAATCAAATAAATATCTTAAATGACTGCAGATTTTCTGTCATTCTGTGGAATGGTTTCCATCTATAAGGAAACATTCTCTTTCTGTAAATCCATACCATAGCTTTAGAGGAAAACAAGAAACTAAACTACCATTCATTTACACTAAGAATGCAACAAGAAGCCATTTGAGTTTTACCTTATCTCTATGGCACCTGTTGGAATCAAGCAGGGCCTTCATTTTATTGGAATATTTCTTGACAAAGGGTCTTTTGCTATAATCCTTACAGTTCAGTTCATATTGCTTATGGTTCACCTCTGTTAACAGAACTGCAATCATTATATAGGATGATCTTAATATAGTGTTCAAGCCCAGTGCTCTATCCACTGAGCCACCTAACTATCTCTTGAAATTCAAATTTGTCCTCAGACACTTACTAATTATTGGGCAGGTCACTTAACCTCTGTTTGTCTCAGTTTTCTTATCTGTAAAATGGGTAACAAGGTTGAAATATTTGTAAATATTGCCTGGTAAAAAATATATGTACATATTAGCTATTATTATTAACTATTATATTGTTCTAGTGGTGACTCCAGATCAGGAGTCAATGATATGCTGAAAGAAATGAGAAAACAGTTTCAAGGCTCTACAAAGAACCCCCCCCCCAAAAAAAAAAAATAAGCTACACCAGATACTTGAGGGCTACATCTAGATGCTTCCTACAAAAGGACTTCCAGGAATTGTTAATTAATCTTTTACTACAGGAATTCTCTGAACTTGAGCCCACTTTTCAGGTGCAGAAACATGTTTTGCAGAATTTAAAAGGGAATATTTGTATCAACTGCTTTTATTTAACTCCTATAATAAATACTCCTTTCTAAAAGCAAATTAAGTCCGACTATCTTACTGATAATCAACTGATAATCCTAGCAGGAAGCATAACTATGGGCTCTCCTGAGTGAAAGAGTATTAGAAAAACAACCATAATTCCTCAGTGTTAACCCTTAAACTCTGAAGGGATTTAGTAATCTCACTCAAGAGACCAAATTTAGGAATGTAAATAGGATTCAGAAAGGTTACATCAAAGCATGTGCTATGTTTAAAACACTAAAACATTAAGCATTTAGGACTTAAATAGGCTTTTCATCTTTGCTTCAGATAAGCACTATCTAAATAACTCCCCCAAGGACTCTTCTAGCCAGAAGGGAAGACTCACCTAGAAGTAAGTGGTTTAGAGTCCCAAACATGTGGGAAGACTTCTTCAAGGAATATTCTGAGACACTGAAGACTATACTTGATTCTAATACGTTACAAATGGATCTTGGAACATTTCCAACATAAGTTCTTAAAGGCTAAATTTTGATATCTAAGGTAAAACTCAAATGTCCCAATGTTGCATTGGTTTCAATGTTTGCCCTTGTCATAATAGCTATATGAAATTAAATATATATATATATATATATATATCCTCATGTAACTATATATCATGTTATATTTAACATATATTTATATATGTTAAATGTTATATATCATATATTTGACATATATTTAACTACTAATATTGTTAAAGATAATACTATCAGAGACAATATCCTATTCCCATCATGTTTTTCTTTTTTAAAGGGAACCAATTTTATTTAAATAAAAATGTAATTTTTGCCATCTAAGTTCAACAACCATTTCTGATCTGTTCATAGACCCTAAAACACCACTTGTCAAATTTTCCTTTCATTTATAATATCTTTTTAAATAGACTTTTGTCTTTTTTTTTATATCATTATAGTTTTTTCCTGTATCCCTGTCCATAGTTCATCCAGAGAGTCAGTCTGTAGAACTAATAGATTGTTAAATAAACTAAATGATTAATATATAACTAAATAGTATAGAAAAAACAAAAAGTGATGAAAACAGAATAACTAAATAATACATATAATAGCATATTAAAAAAACAACAAGTGAAGATCTTGTTTTATTTCTTTCACAAATTCTAGTAAGACCCATCACATTTAAAGAGCTCTAGATTTGGACTCAAATAAAAAACTAAGATTTAAATCATAATTCTTCCTCTTAAGTTCTCTGTTAAGAGGTTTAAGCTTCCTCATCTATATAACAGAGAGACTGTTACTTGATCAATTTACCACATAATATTGTTTGAGGGATTTTTTAGTTTGTGTACACCATAAAGTGAGGTGAAGTATAATTATAGAATGCAAATTATTTTTTATCTAGATCATGTTGAAAGGGGAGCAAATAGAGTACACTGAGTTGTCCAAGGTTTTATAGCTAATTAAGTGCTTGAAGTCAGATTTGAACTAAGGACTTCCAAATCCAGGCCCAAGACCCTGTTCATTACACCAAAAAGTTAGAACCTCCTGATCTAGCCCAATCCCTAATTTTAAAGAGAAGGAAACTGAGGTTTCCAAATGATTTGCCCCAAGTCACCCACATATGAAGTAGCTAAGTGATTCAGTGGATAGAGTACTAGACCTGGATTCAGTTCAAATCTGACCTCAGGCTCTTACTAGTTGTATGATCCAGGGCAAGTCATTTAAGTTCTATTTGTGTTAATCTACAGGAGAAAGAAATAGTACAGCACACCATACCAGTGATTTGTCTTTCCTTCCAGAAGAGGATGGATAATGTCTGGAGAATGATGTCTTGACTTGCAAGTGCATTGGATTTAAGTGAGGCAGGACTCTGCAAAATTATCAGTCTCACTCTCTCCTCCACAGCCATCAGAGTGCAGTGACAAGACATAGGTCAGCATGACTGGAGATGGTCCACTCATGACTCCACTTTTTCAAGAAATTATGGTGCATGGGGTCATAGAGAGTCGTATGTAATTCAAGAACAATAACAGCAATACAAGATAAAAGACCCCTTGTGTTAGACTGGGACACATGATAGAAAAGGGCCTTCAAACAGCTGCCAATCAGAAATATTATTAGGATGTTAATAAGGAGATTTATACCTTTTCAACTGGAAGTGCTATTTCTCCTTCACTCTTTTGAGTTATTTCCTTCCTTTGAGTTTTTAGATCTAGTAGAGCTAATTAGTACATACAATGCTGGACCTGGAACCAGGAAGATTCATCTTAAGTTCAAATCTAGACTCAAGACACATATTAGCTCTGCAATCCTGGGCAAGTTACTTAACCGTGTTTGCCTTAGTTTCCTCATCTGTAAAATGAGCTGAAAGAAGAAATGGCAAACCACTCCAGTATCTCTGTCAAGAAAACCCCAGAATGGGCCATGAAGAGTCAGACATGAGTAAAAACAACTGAATAACAACAGTACACACACATAACCCAAATGAAGGACTATCTAAACCTAATATAATATTACATGCAAATTTTAAAAAACAATCAAATGAAAAAGAAAGACATTGAATAAGAAAACAAAATTTCAGGAGGATTCCAGGAAATACTCTGGTGGAATAGGTCGGAAAATTCCAAAACAAAATTGTGCCTTGGGGCAAGCACAGACTGGTGAAAAATAAATAAGAATTAGTACAGAATAGGGGTCTTCCTGGGACAACCTGAGAAAGTTGGAATAAAGACCCCAGGACCAGGATTTAAGAAGTGTAAACACCTCTATACCAGGCTCTGCATTAACAACAAGTAGGGAGCCCTGGGAGTAGGTAGATTCAGAGGTAGCCTCAGTTGAAAGCACAGAAACTTTCATCTCCTGGACAGCCTGGGAAATTGGAGGTCTGAGTCCAGGAACTCAGGGAACCATTCCTGCTAAGCAATACCAGGGTGTGGGCGAGAAGGAACTAGGACATAAAAGTGCAAAAGCAGTGGGGCTGGGATGATGCTGGCTGTGGGCATTTGGAATATTTTTGTTTGGAGTTCCAAGTCAGAGGGGAAACCTGAAGTGAAGCCGGAGGCATCATCCCCCCACCCCAAGATTAGAGTGATTATACTAATAACTTCTTATTTTAAAATGTATACATATGGGCAGGCAAAAGAGAAAAAACTCAGTCATGGAAACTTACTATGGATATAGGGAAGACCAGGATTCATCTTCAGAGGAGTATATTGAAATGAGGGAGAAAAAAAAAACCCTCTCTTACCTCAAAGAGTAACATTAAATGACTACCTGCCCATAAAGAATTTATAAGAACAACTTTTTTTTTTTAATTAAATAACTTTTTATTGACAGAACCCATGCCAGGGTATTTTTTACAACATTATCCCTTGCACTCACTTCTGTTCCGATTTTTCCCCTCCCTCCCTCCACCCTCTCCCCCAGATGACAAGCAGTCCTATACATGTTAAATAGATTACAGTAGATCTTGGATACAATATATGTGTGCAGAAACAAACAGTTTTCTTGTTGCTCAGGGAGAATTGGATTTAGAAGGCATAAATAACCTGGGAAGAAGAACAAAAATGCAAGCAGTTTACATTCATTTCCTAGTGTTCTTTCTTTGGGTGTAGCTGCTTCTGTTCATCCTTGATCAATTGAAACTGAGTTAGATCTTGTCTTTGTTGAAGAAATCCACTTCCATCAGAATACATCCTCATACAGTATCGTTGTTGAGGTATATAATGATTTCCTGGTTCTGCTCATTTCGCTCAGCATCAGTTCATGTAGGTCTCGCCAATCCTCTCTGTATTCGTCCTGCTGGTCATTTCTTACAGAACAATAATATTCCATAACATTCATATACCACAATTTGCTCAACCATTCTCCAATTGATGGGCATCCATTCATTTTCCAGCTTCTGGCCACTACAAACAGGGCTGCCACAAACATTTTGGCACATACAGGTCCCTTTCCCTTTTTTAGTATCTCTTTGGGATATAAGCCCAGTAGAAACACTGCTGGATCAAAGGGTATGCACAGTTTGATAACTTTTTGGGCATAGTTCCAAATTGCTCTCCAGAATGGCTGGATGTATTCACAATTCCACCAACAATGTATCAGTGTCCCTGTTTTCCCACATCCCCTCCAACATTCTGCATTATCTTTCCCTGTCATTCTGGCCAATCTGACAGGTGTATAGTGGTATCTCAGAGTTTTAAGAAGAACTTTTTTAAAAAAGACTTACAAATCAAAAAATAGATTGAGGAAAAACTAAATAAATAAATAAGAATCATCTAAGAAAAACAAGATTATGAAAAAAAAAAAAACTGAACCAAATAGAAAAGGAAATATAATTGTTCTGTAAGAAATGACCAGCAGGATGAATACAGAGAGGATTGGCGAGACTTACATGAACTGATGCTGAGTGAAATGAGCAGAACCAGGAGATCATTATACACTTCAACAACAATACTGTATGAGGATGTATTCTGATGAAAGTGGATTTCTTCAACAAAGAGAAGATCTAACTCAGTTTCAATTGATCAAGGATGGACAGAAGCAGCTACACCCAAAGAAAGAACACTAGGAAATGAATGTAAAGTGTTTGCATTTTTGTTTTTATTCCCGGGTTATTTATACCTTCTAGATCCAATTCTCCCTGAGCAACAAGAGAACTGTTCGGTTCTGCACACATATATTGTATCTAAGATCTACTGTAACTTATTTAACATGTATAGTACTGCTTGCCATCTGGGGGAGAGGGTGGAAGGAGGGAGGGGAAAAATCAGAACAGAAGCGAGAGCAAGGGATAATGTTGTAAAAATTATCTTGGTATGGGTTCTGTCAATAAAAAGTTATTTAAAAAAAAAGAAAAGGAAATATAATATAAAGTCTTAAAGAAAAAAATATTTTTTTAAAGTTAGAATTATGCAAGGCAGAGCCAGTGAAACTATGAGACCTAGAAATAAAACAAAATATAAATAATGAAAAAATAGAACAGAATGTGAAACATCTTTTAAGAAAAACAACAAATCTAGAGTACAGATCAAGTAGACAAAACATAAGAACAAATGGACTACCTGAAAGCTTTGATTCCCCCCCCCAAAAAAAAAAAATAAAAAGGAACCTTAACACAATAATGCAAGAAATAATCCAAGAAAACAGTCTTGGAATGATAGAGTATGAGGGGAAAGTAGAAATATTAAAAATGCATCAGTCACCACACCTCAAAGAGATCCTTCAAAGTAAACACGTAGAAACATTATTACTAATTTTTTGAGAAAAAAAAAAAACCCAGATCAAAGAGAAAAATTTACAAAAAACAAACAAAAATACCAATTCAAATATGCTGGAGCTACAATTAGAATTGTACAGAATTTATCATCAGATAAAAGATCACAGGCCTGGAATAATATTTATCAACAAATTAAAATAATTAGGCCTGCAGACAAAAATACCATATCCAGCAAAATTAAATATAATATTGAATGAAAAAAATTGATATTCAATGAACTCACAGATTTTTCAGGACTTTGAACCAAAGCCAAATTCAATAGAAAATTTAACATATTAAGAGTCAACATCAAAAATCAATTTCAAGTGACCTAAAAAGGACAAATTTTATGTTTTTTTCTTGGAAATGTAAATCATATGTTTGAGTGACATCAGTAATTGCTTAATATGTTTAATTCTTCTAAGAGTATTTACAAGAGCAACTTGCTGTTACTGTGCACAATGTATTCTTGGGTTCTGCTTGTTTTGCTCAGCATCAATTCATGTAAATCTTTCCAGATCTTTCTAAAATTAGCTTGTTCATCATTTTTAATAACAATAATATTCCATTACTTTTATATATCATAACTTATTCAGTCATTCCCCAATTGATGAGCATTTACTCATTTTCCAATTCTTTGCCATCACAAAAAGAACTGCTACAAACATTTTGCATATATGGATCCTTTTTCCTCATTTATGATTTCCATGGAATACAGATCCAGTAGTAGTACTGCTGGATCAAAGGGTATACACAGTTTTAAAGCCCTTTGAGCATAGTTCCAAATTGATTTCCAGAATGATTGGATTATTTCACAATTCCATAACAATGCATTAGTGTTCCAGTTTTCTTACATCCCCTCCAGCATTTATCTTTTCCTGTCATCTTAGCCAATCTGAAAGGTATGACGTGGTACCTCAGAGGAGTTGTTTTTTTTTTTTTTTTAATTTGCATTTCTCTAATCAATATTGATTTAGAGCATTTTTTCATATAATTATAAATGGCTTTAATTTCATCATCTGAAATTTGAATAATTTTCTGAAATATAATATCCAGACTTTTTCTTTCACGATGGCTTTCAAGTAACTTCATATTTTTTCCCTAGCTTTTTAAAATAGTATTTTATTTTTTCCAATTACATGTAAAGATAATTTTTAACATTCATTTTCATAAGATTTTGAGTTCTAAATTTTTCTCCCTCCTTCCCTCCCCTTCTCACTCCAATACAGCATAGCTTAATAACTCTTAAACTATCTCTCCTCAAACTGTTTTCCAGATCAGTTGTTTTTTTCAATAAAATATTTCATATTTTCTTCTATTTTTTTCATTTTTTGACATTGTTTCTTGATGTCTCATAGAGTTATGAGTTTCCAGTTGCTCACTTCTAATTTTTAAGAAAGAATTTTCTTCAGTGAAATTTTGTACTTCTTTCCCCATTTGTCCAATTCTACTTTTTAAGTTATTAGTTTGAGGCAGCTAGATGGCACAGTGGATAGAGTACCAGTCTTGAAGTCAAGAGGACCCGAATTCAAATCTGAGCTCAGACACTTAAACGCTTCCTAGCTGTGTGACCCTAAGCAAGTCACTTAACCCTATTTGCCTTAGCAAAAAACAAATAGATAAATAAATAAAAGATATAAAAAAGATAATATTTTATCAGTATTTTTGTGCCTCTTTTACCAAGCTATTAATTATTTTTTCATCATTTTCTTGCATCACTCATTTATTTTCCCAATTTTTCTTCTCCCACTTGTTTTTTTTCTTTAACTCTTCTAGGAATTCTTGTGGGGTTTGGGTCCAGTTAGGATTTTCCTTTGAAACTTTCTTTGTACCTGTGTTCACACTGTGTTTTCTGAGTTTATTTCTTAGTCTTCCCCACTATGATAACAATTTTTGTGGGCAAATTCCTTTCTTGTTTGTTCATTTTCCCAGCCTATTTCTTGATTTAATTGGGCACTAAGGACAGCTAAATGGCATAGAGCCCTGGCTCTAAAGTCAAGAGGACTTGAGTTTAAATCTAGCCTCAGACACTTGACACTTCCTGGCTATATGACCTTAGACAAGTCACTTAGCCCAAATTGTCTCATCAAATAAAAACCAAGAAATAACAAAATAAAACTGGGTTCTGCTCATCTGGGGATGTGAAAAGCATTGTCCCAAGCTTCAGGCTCTTTTCCGCTACTATTTTCAGAGCTAATTCTAGGAATCTGAAAGTCTTTGGTACTTCCAAGAAAGTGTGACCTTTAGCACTCCTCTCTTGGTCTGTGTTCTTTTCTTTATCCAGGAAAGTGCCCTGGTGCTCTGAAGCCATAAGTACAAGCACTCTTCTTTGTTTTGGACATTAAAAAAAATTATGGATAGTAAAATTAGTTAAGCCGAATAAGAGTAGCATATATATACTATATATTAGGGAAAACAAATACAAATACAGGTTCCCTAATCCTACAATCCCTAGGCTACACATGACTGAAATTATGGTGATAATTTCTCCTAAAGCCTTGCCTCTTCCTAATTTCTCTATTACTGTTGAAACTTCCTCTCAGTTGAGGATTCTGGCCCTGATTTCCATGCCTCCTGGAATCTATAAACTTCGCACAAAAGGGAAGAAACTCCTCTTGAGATTCTGGTGTAAAAATTGCTCAAGGCAGGAAGTCCTATCTCTCCCTACCCAGCTCTACCCCAGCCTCAGAAAGACAGGTGATTGCTGCTTATTGGGCAATAATGGCTAAGAGTCCTGGACTGGTGATTCACTGTCACCCTTCACATTGAAATTCCCATTATGCTTTGGGTCAGGGAAATACCCACACAAACTTGAGTCAGCTTCTGATGACTTCTTGACTAAATGGAAATGGAATTTGTAAGAGAGTCAAGCCTGATTTCTCCGGAGTTAACTACCTCCATGAAGAAGCCAGTCACACTAGGCTCAAGCCTCCTTCCCTTAACTCTTCTGCTTCTCCACATCCACAACTCTTCTGCTTCATCCACACACCCAACAACCTCCTTTGCCTACTGAGTAGCACCCTGGGATAATCCCACATTCCCAGTGATGCTCTTTCTTCACTTTATTTTACAGTTGGAAGCTCCTCAGGAAATGAAGTTAACCCAAGATGGGCAGTAGCCTCTTTTCATCCCACCTTTGACTTTGCAAAGTCAAATTGTCTCATCAAATAAAAAAAGGTGATAAGTGACAATGAGCAGAGCTGAAAGCAGTTGCCTTCACTTTCAAATGTTCCCACTTCCACAGGACTGCTAGAAGTCCATCTCTACAGCAATTCCTAGGCAGTCACCAAAGAGCTTGCAATAAGTGTATTACCTCAGTTACCCTGAATTATAATATCTCAGTTTCAGCATGTATTAGTATGCTATGTCCACCCCCACCTCCATCCCCTTCCTGGCCAGTAGGATTGAGAGAATTAGGGCCTCTGAGCTGTGGTCACTCTCATATTCCAAAGAGTCATAAAACTCCAGATGGCTTATCTCTTATCCAGGTATGGCACTCACTATCTTTTTTGGCCCAGACTTCCTGTCTTCTGCTCGACCACCTCCTTGACCCCCAACTTATCAGAATTTATGATCCTTCCTGAAATTATAACTTACTAAATGTTTCTCCTCCTTGCCTTTGTTTCCCTAATAGTTGGAGACCTATAAAAGTCTCTGAAATTAATTGCTGGATGCTGGATACTTTGAGACAAGAGTTCCATTCAGCCAACTAATTCAAACTCTTCACTATTAAAATATTAAAAACCTAATCTCTGTCTTGCCTCAGTTTCTCCAGCATTACATAAAATCTGTTCAGTGGGAAACTTCAAAACAATATATTGTAGGAGCAGTACAATGAATAGAGAACCAGACCTGGAGTTAGGAGGACTCAAGTTCAAATCTGTCCTCAGGCATTAGCCATGTGACCCAAAGCAAGTCACTTGACCCCAATTGTCTCAAAAACAAACAGATAAACAAACAACTATAGGGTCTGGAGTAAGGACTTGTGGGAATGGATTGCTAGATAAGTTTGCCATTATACTTGTGGTTTCACACATTTCTGTCCACAAAAGGAGAAAGGACCTTACTTCTAAATGCAATGCCATGGTTAATGACAGTGCTCCAGAGTGGCAATTCCCTATAAACCCCTGCTGATTCCAAACTCCTTTGCATTGACCCAATGATTTACTCCCCTTGGTATTATCCCAGAAGCTACTCTGATTACTCAGACAGGAACTGTGATGTTGTTCTCTCTGCCCATGAAAACATAAACTTAAAGGCACCATTCCTAGATCTCCCTGTCCTCATGAGTCTGTGGCCTCATGGCCTGTGGACAAATTGGACCATATAGTCAAGGACAGACAGATTCATATTTTTCTGACCTATCTTAATCCTGTGTCAAGCAGTTAATGCTCACAGCTTCTGGTTGAATAAAACTTTTAGCTAACCACAGTGACAAGTCTATGAGTTACTTCTCTTCTGCTGCCTCAGCCAACTCAAACCTGTAGAGAGCTGAAACTATTGAGTCAATGCACTGAGGTCTGGACTGCTGAGCACTTGAGGCTAATTACAGATTGGACAATACTCTATGGGCATATGCTTGGAAAATGACCCTTCCCACTACCCTGTGCTGGCTCAATGAGTGGTGTATATAGAGGATTGTAGGAGGGGCTAGGGGGTGGAGTAAGACTAGCCAGGGTTACTTTGGCAGTATACAAGAAAGAAGGCAGTTGTGGAGATTCTGCTTTTCCATCCTGTTCAATCCTGCATCTAAGACCAAGAAGAAAGACTAAGGACTTTTGCTTATCCTGACTCTGGCTGATTCTGGGGTATCCTGGGTGCTAGTACTGTTGTCACAAAAACCTTTTCTTATTCTCTAGTTCCAGTAAAGAAAATCCCCTCTATCTAACACTCACTTGAACCTGGTATCAGTAAGTGACCAAGAGAATTCTACTACATCTGTGTCTGATTAAAAATAGTCCTCCCATATCTGGCATTGATTATCTGTTCTCTACCAAATCTATTTGGGGAGGATATAAAACTTCCCTAATTGAACACCAATTTTGAGCATAAACTCTTCCCAATTTCCTCCCTATCATGCTGGATGAATTTTTTGTGTCTGTGAGGATGAACACCATGTATATTACTATGTAGTATGTGTATATGCATTTTTTTTTTTTTTTTTTTGCCTACTGGTTGCACTGCATCGTAAAACTCTCTTGTTTGTACCAGCAACTAATTTCCTGTATATTCCCAAAGGAAGGTCTTTGTTTTAACCTGAGTTGTGAGGCTACAAAGGAACAGAGAAATTCATATGGAAGCAACTTCGGGACTTCATACACACTTATCAGATTCGTAAAAATGACAAATGTTGGAGGGGCTATGGAAAAAACAATTTAATGACTGTGAATTGGTCTAGCCATTCTAGAAAGTAATTCGCAACTATGCTCCCAAATAACTAAATTATTTGTACCCTGATTCAGCTATTTTTTAAGGGAAAATACTATGTTTCGACCCACACTCATTTCCCACAGTCCTTTCTCTGAATGCAGATGGTTCTCTCCATCACAAAACTATTGGAACTGGTCTACATCACCTCACTGTTGAAAAGAGCCACATCCATCAGAATCAATCATCATATAATCTTGTTGTTGCTGATTAAAATGTTCTCTTGGTTCTATTCACTTCACTTAGCATCAGTTCATGCAGGTCCTTCCTGGCCTTTCTGAAGTCATTCTGAACTCAGCTATTTTTTAAAAAGTTAAAAGGACCCTTGTGGAGAAAATATTTATTGCAATTCTTTTTGTCGCTATCAAAAATTGGAAACTAAATTTCTTCCTGTAAGGAAATTGCTAAACAAATTGTAATATATGAATCAATGTACCACAATTAATCATAAAATGGGCAGTTTCAGAAAAAAAAAACTGAGAAGACCTCTGAACAGATACAGAATAAAGTAAGCAGAACTTTTTCTACAATTTTTACATGACAACATTATATAAAAACTCTTTCAAAGACTCTTATCACATTAATAATAAATCATAAGTTAAACATAATGAAGAAGAATCATGCTTTTTATCTCCTGACAGATGTGATAAGTTAAAATGTAAAAAAAGACATTTTCAGATATGGTCAATATGGGGTATCTTTTCTAATTATATATATATATATATATATATATATATATATATATATCAAGGTTATTGGGAGGTAAGAGTTATTTGCTTAATCATGATGGGGCAGGAAGTAATAATGGTATAGACAAATAAAAGAAAAAATGGAGATAGCTAGTAAAATTAAATTAATTCTTAAATTATTAAATGAAATTAAAATTAAACTAATTTTATTAACGTGTAGAACTTATAAATTATTATGTTCCACCAGTACCAACTTATGCTGAATTCTGGCAGCTAGGTGACATAGTCAGTAGAATGCCAGGCCTGGGGTCAGGAAGGCTTGAGTTCAAAATAGACTTTAGACACTTAAAGTCACTTAATTGTCTTAATTGTACAACTCAATCTGTAAAATGAGCTAACAAAATAAATGATATCTGTAAAATGAGTTAACAAAATAAATGGCAAACAGTTTCAGTATCTTTACCAAGAAAATCCTAAATGTGTTCATGAAAAGTTGGGCACACTTGAAATACCTGCACTAAAAACAATAAAAATCAAAAAGCTACCATCGTGTTGACTTTGTCAATGGAAGGAGAAAGAAAGAACATGGGCGTCCCCTAGTGGTACCAGAATATTGCACTTGGAATGTGTATACCTGCGCAAGAATAGCACAGCCAAAAAGGGGATGCCCCAAGTGCTAAGTGAGAGACATCACAAAGGTCCAAATGATAAAGACATGGAAATTACCCGGATATGAAGAATTAATTTCCTGTAAAGAAAGAGCTAAGGATGAGTCTGAGATTACGAGCCTGAGTGACTTACTTCAATAGAACTGGGGAAATTAGAAGAATTCTTGGCTCAAAAAGCTTTGGTTTCTTAAATAAGCCTCTTAAATTAAATCCAAAATCCTCTCTTTGATTTTTTTTTTACTGGGGTTCAGTGACTTGCACAGCGTCACACAGCTAGTAAGTGTTAAGTATCTGACGGGATTTGAACTCAGATCCTGCACCATCTAGCTACCCCCTCCTCTGTTTAATATTTAAAGCTCTCTTCCAACTGACTTCCACCTCCCATTTCAGATTTATTGTACATTATTTCCCCTCACACTATATCCAGCCAAATGGTTTTCTTTGATCCTATCCATTTAAAAGATTTGAATTCTCATCTATTTTTTTCCCCCACTGGTTTTTCCCTTATGCCTCAAATACTATCCTAACTTATTTCCACTTCTTAGAATCCTTTCTTACTTTAAGGCTCAAGTAAATCCTCCTCCTGTTTAAAAAAAAAAAAAAAAAAACTTTCCCAATGAACCCGGTGGTTAGTCCCCTTTTTTAAAGTATGTTTGATATAAATTAGAATGGATGGATGGAAAGGATGTTACTAAGGTAGAATAAATATATTGTGCCAACACTGAATCTGGGGTAAGAGAAGGAAGAGAAGGTCTAAGATAATTTCAAGGTTAAGAAGCCATTCTATCTGAAAGTAATGGAAATGGAAATAAAATTATAAAGTTGGTACCATAAAGTTCTTTATTGTTAATTATATAACCATATTACATTTTTATAATACTGTTCCTAGGAAAATATGCAAATATTTTCCCCCTTTGCTTTCTTAATAGAAAGATAATTTCTTTCCCTTTCTTTTCCAGGTACTCTCAATTTTCTATCATACAATAAAAGAATAAATTCTGTTTGTCTCTGTTACAGATAAGAAAAAATTAAACTTCCAAAAAAATCTCATTAGAATTTGTTGCCTTCCATAATAAATGCTCTGCAAGAATTATAAACCTTAGCTCTTATCTATGATTGGCTTAAACCAGATATGTCTTTTAAAGTACATTACAATAGTTCCTCTATTAAAAAGAGAATATACAATACCTTCTTTGTCAGAAACTTCATTCAGAGGTAGGACAATTTTAAAAATAGCAGAGAACTGTATTTCAAAATGTTGGCTTGAAGGGTTGATAAGTGAGCTAAGTGATAGGAAAATTCCATAACCAACTACAATAATACCAAATGTGACAGAAAACATAAAATGTGTGTCTTGAGCTTTGGGGCAGGAGAAATGGAAAAACTGGTTTAGAGTAAGACTAAGATTACATAGAGAAAACTGGCCTCTCCCTACATAGGAGAGACATGACTTGGGAGTGGGAAAAGAAGATACGGAGAGAAGAGGTCTTGAAGCAGATCTAGGCAAGTGTATACCTGATCCCAAATCTGGAGAATTGTGTGATGAAGAATATTTTATTACCAATTCCCTTCTTCTAGTTCCTGGTTTAATCATCAGGGACCATGCTGCCCTGATTCATAAACAGTGGACACAGCCTGAAAGCACTAAGTTCACATTAGCAGTTATGTACTCCTCTAATTTATTTAACATGTATTGGTCATCCTGCCATCTAGGGGAGGGGGTGGGGGGAAAGAGGGGAAAAATTAGAACAAAAGATTTGGCAATTGTCACTGCTGTAAAATAACCCATGCATATAACTTGTAAATAAAAATATTAAAAAAAAAAAAAAAAAAAAAAGGAAGTTATGTACTCCATCAAAAATTGGAGAAGGGTTGGGAAAATGCCCAATTTTGTGTTTTTAAAAGAGGGGAGCTATCTCTATCCTCAGCTTTGGTCCTTTCTGATTAACAGTTGACCTCTTATTAGTCTGGTAAATATGGGCTCGTCCAATTAGTCTCTTGGTTCACCTTCCAAACACCGGGGAAACCATGTCCTTCCCTTGCCTGGTGCATTTCAATAAATGTAATGTAATGTAATATAAGCATGACACAATGAAGTCAAGTACACAGGCATCTTTGCTTATTTACCATTCTTTCTTCATACTTTTCTAAATGTACAGCACTGCCAGAAGGCAGTTTAGGGTTATTTCTTGGAAGACAGTTTTGTGATATATGTGCTGAAAACACAGAAGAAGATAGGAATCCTGATTGATTGTGAGATCTCTGATCATGTGATAAGGAAACTAAGTATATGAACTTGAAAAAAGGGGAGAAGGAAGTTGAGTTCAAGAGAGATAAGGGAGAGAGAAGGATTAATGGGAGCTCCTGGAACTTCACACATGCTAACTATACTTACCAATATGCCCCTTGGCTTCCAACATCTTCCAAACAACCTCAAAGACCACTAAGAATAGATTTTTTCCCATTTCCATTACTTTCAGATAGAAAGGTTTCTTAACCTTGAAATCATATTGATCTAGTAGGATCATTCTTTTTGTTGTTATTGAGTTCAGATTTCATTTTGTCCTAAAACAAATTAATTACTCACTTTTCTGTCTATACTTTCATTTACTGTAATCTACATAACTTTATTGATTTTTGTTTTTACTCTTTACTTTAATATACATGTATTTGCTATTTGAGATTGTCTTTTGTGGAACCAGCATTTGGTAATTTCAGGGTCAGAAATGACCAGGGAAGGTACTTAGGCAGCTCTTAATTAGTTTATAAGAGCCCAAAAGTTCCAAGTTCAAGTACTTAGATTCAGATTGTCCCATTAGGTGGGACAGTGGAAGCAAGCTTGCAATGGAAGCTAACAGGAATCCCTAATTTTGTAATACCAGTGGCCTCTCAGAGGGACAATGTTAATAGAATTAAGTATAATGCTATTGTACTGAGCCCAAAATAAATTGTGTCTCTGAGGACATGACTTGGGTGGAAGTAAGACTTAGTGAGATGTTCTTTGGAGGAATGAATGGAAGACAAGAGGAAGACATTAAGCATAGGAATCTGGGCTTGCTGCTGACTTAATTCTATCATTCCACTAATAATAAACAAAATAAATACAAGCAAAAAACAAAACAAACAAACAAACAAAAAAAACCCAAAATAAAAACAAACTGGATTGACTGGTCAAAAAACCAATCACACTGGAAAGCAGTCAGAAGGCAAGAAATTCCAACCATTGACAAAGCAGTGAGTGAGTAAAAGCAGTTGGAGAATGAAGCAATTCCAAATACCCAAATAAATACCCCTAGTTGTTGCAACTTTGTCCCTCTGAGAGGCCACTGGTATTATAGAATTAGGGATTCCTGTTAGCTTCCATTGCAAGCTTCCACTGTCCCACCTAATGGGACAATCTGAATCTAAGTACTTGAACTTGGAACTGTTTTTCCCCTTCCCTAGACAGCTGAATCTCAGTGGATTTGGTTTATATGCTCAGTTGCCTTCACTGGAGCAAAATGATAAAGGGTTTATATAAGGAAATAGTCTCTAACTATTCTTTTTTCTCTTTTTTTCTTTCTTTTTATTTCTTCTTACAGGAAATCACTGAATGGGGACCTCAAACTTTTTAAATAGGGGGCCAGTTCACTGTCCCTCAGACTGTTGGAGGGCCCGACTATAGTAAAAACAAAAACTTTGTTTTGTGGGCCTTTAAATAAAGAAACTTCATAGACCTGGGTGAGGGGGATAAACGTCCTCAGCTGCTGCATCTGGCCTGCTGGCCGTAGTTTGAGAACCCCTGCAACTGAGACCTGGGAAAAATCTTAGCTTAAAAAGGCTAATCGTTAGAGATGACTTCCAATTATCTTGATCTATCTTGCTACTGAACTCAGATGACAGTGGAAGAGAGAATGAGGTTAGTGACTTTGCACAGCCTTGATTCATTTAAATCTAATTCATTTGCAAATGAAGAACTTCAAACTTCAATTAAGTCTGAGAATCAAATGAGATAATTATATAAATCACTTTAACACTTTAAAATATTACATAAAAGCTAGTTGTGATATGAGAGGTTTTATGTTCTAATAGGTGGTCAGTTTCTATAACGCTTATATACATCTGAGAAATATGTATGCTTCTTTCTGGTTATACTCAGTAACCATCAGAAATATATCATAGGTATCTTCTAAAATTTTGCTCAAATCCTTAATTTTTTTCTTTTCTTTTTGTTAGATTCACGTAAGTCAGAAAGGAGTCCAATGAGGTTTTCAACTATTATGGCTTTATCCTTTAATTTGTTTTCATTACTTTTAAGTATTTAGATATTATGACTTTGGGTGTACATATATGTTAAGTGTTGATGTTAATTATTTGTCCCCAAAACCTTTCATTCAGCATAATATAATCAAATCTAGATTTGCTCTTTGACATCATTATTACTGCTTCTAATTTTTCTTGTTTATCTAAAAAGCTAAATTTTTGTACTAGTCTCTTATTTCTGTTCCAGTTGTATTTCATATATAAACAACATATTTTTGGATTCTGTTTTTTAATTCATTCTGCTAGCCTGTTCTATAGGTAAATTCATCCCATTTATGTTCGCAATTATCATGTATTTTCATCCATTCTATTTATATATGTACACACACACACACACACACACACACACACACACGCGCGCGCGCGCGCACTCCTGTTTTTATCTCCAATCTCTTCTTTTTATACAATAGGGTGGTAAGGAAAAAGAAACTTGCTCAGTTCCAGTGTTCTATATCTCATACAATCTACTTCTGCTTATTGGTCCCTCTTCTTTTTCTCTCACTCTTACTCCAGTCACAAATTCTTATCCTTTCTTTCTTTCCTTTAAATCCTTCTTCACCCTCTGAAGTAAGAATTTATTTTATGACTAATCCTTGTCTGAATTGATCCTTTCTCTTACTACTTCTTTTCCTTCTCCCCTTCCCTACTGTTTCCCTGTTGAATTAAATGTACTTCTATGCTAAATTATGTGTGTGTGTTCTAGTCTCCTTGGATACAAGTATTCTGAGGAAATATTTGTATCATCTTACCCTGTTAGAACGTTAAACTCTTCATTCCCCTCCCCCCCATCTTTTCTATGAAAAGGACATGACAGATTTTATCAAATAGCTTCTTAAAATCAAGATAAACTACATTTACTGTATTCCCTTCATGTACCATTTTAATAATATTGGCAAAAAAAAAAAAGGAAACAAAATTTAGTCTGATGACTTGCTTTTAATGAAATTATGCTGGCTCTTTGTCACTGGTGCCTATTTTTATAGATATTCAATAATCATCCCTTTAGTGATATGTTTTAGAATTTTGCCAGGAACAAGTTGAAATCATTGTTCAACTATTTAAGATAAAACATTCTCTTCGCTTTTAGAAAATTGGAATCACTGTCCATCCTTCAAACCCCTCTTATTATGCTTTCTCATTTTATCTATATCTGCATGAAGAGAAACAGAGAAGGGAAGAGAGAGACAGAGAGAGACACAGAGAAAGGGAGACACAGCCAGACAGAGAGACAGAGAGAGAGAAAGACAGAAACATGGGGAGAGACACAGACACGGGGAGAAAGACTGATATGGGTAATATGGGCAGCAGATGGCCCAGTGGATAGATTTCCAGGTTTAGAGTGAGGAAGACTCAAGTTCAAATTCAACCTCAGATTTGTGTAATCCTGAACAAGTAACTTAACCTTGTTTGTCTCAGTTTCCTCATCTTTAATGTGAATTGGAGGGGAAAAAAAAAAGGTGAAAACCCTAAATGGGGTTATAAAGAGTTGGACAAATCAACAACAATAACAACAATAGAGGTATACAAAGACACATACACACACACACACACACACAGAGACACACAAACCTACTATGAGTCTTAATATAGTAAACATTTTTATACAGACCTTCTAATGCTCACTCATGTTTATCAAGGCTCTTTTTTTCAACTTTGAAAGTTTCCACTCAATTATCATCTTTTTATCAGGGATACTTAGGAATCTATTTTATTGATGTCAATTTTCCACTCTATAGGATTACACTCAGTTTTGCTAAATTTTGTTCTTAATTGTAAGCCTCTATCTTTTGTTTCTTAGATTATCATATTCTAAGCTCACCAGACCTTTATAAGAGGAGCTGCTTTAACCTTGTATGATCCTGAATGTGGCTCCTCTGACTTCTGAAATTCTGTGACTCTCCAATATTTTTAGGACCTTTTGAAATTTGAAAATTAAAACTTGAAAAATCCTAAGATTTTGAAGAAAGAAATTTTGGGATATTAAAAATTGTGATCTGCTTCTTTTCCTATTAGATAAATGTAAGCAAAAAAGTTCACAGTCATGAAAATACCTTCTAGAAAATTGTTTACATCATATTAGTTTTTACAGATAAGTTAAAACCAAGACAGAAATATACTGGTAAATGTTTAACAACTGGCTCTCTGGAGGGAAAGTAAATACAAGACACATTTTTAATCTGCATTATTATTCTCCTTCCCTTGTTTAAATCTAAATGTAGATAGACACCCTATGCCCACAGACCAAATATAGTTAGTCTGTTTACCTGTGTTTTTGGTATGACCAGCAAATTAAGAATTAGTTTTACATTCTTTCTTTTTTTTTTTTTCCTGAGGCAATTGGGATTAAGTGATTTATCCAAGGTCACACAGCTAGGAAGTATTAAGTGTCTGAGGTCATATTTGAATTCAGGTCCTCTTTACTTCAGGGTTGGTGCTCTATCCACTGCACCAACTAGCTGCCCCAGTTATACATTTTTAAACAAAGTTTTATTGTATTTATAAATGTAAAGCTCACTGGCCATATAAAAATGGATAGAGGGTAGTACTTGGCTCTCAGGCTAAAGTTTATCTTGATCTGGTCTAGAAAATCAACAAAAAAATAAATCAGGTCTTAATCATAGCATTTTCAGATTTCCAAAGTTGTAAATTTCATCTCATATTGAAAATTTGCAATTGGCTTTTCTCACTTGATAATGGTTCCACATACCCTTGAATTCAGGGAGATAGGTCAATTTCTTTAAAATTGAATTTTCGTTTCTACAAGTTTGCAAGCAGAAAAATCAAAACTGAAAATGTAATAGTATTTGTTAATATTAATTAGTACCATAAGGAGATTTTAGTCTAAAAGAGAATAAAAAGCTTATAAATAAAAAATATAGAAATAAATATCTACGTGTCTGTATAAAAGGTTATGGACTTCCCTTTCTGTGGTGTCAAGGAATTGGAAGCTGAGTGGATGCCCATCAATTGGGGAATGGCTGAATTATGGTATATGAATGTAGATCAGCAGGATGATTTCAGAAAGACCTGAAGAGACTTAACAAGAACTGATGCCAAGGGAAGTAAGTAGAACCAAAAGAATACTATACATGGCAACAAGATTATGTGATGGTAAATGGATGGACTTGGCTCTTTTTAACAAACAGGCGATTCAGGATAATTCCAATAGATCTGTGATTGACAGAACCACTTGCATCCAAAAAGAGGACTATGAGGACTAAATGTGTATCACAAGATAGTTATTTTCACCCCTTTTTGTTATTGTTGCTTAGTTTTTTTCCTTTCTCATTTTTCTTTTTTGATCTGATTTTTCTTGTGCAGCATGATAAATGTGGAAATATGATAAGAAGGGGGGAAAAAAGATATAGGCTTCTTTGAACCAGGAGATAAAATTACTTCCTAGTCATTTCCATATAATCTACACTCTGAACATCTACCTCATATCCTTAGATCTTAGTCTCTGGTCACTGGGACCCTGGACTCTCATAGATGAGCTCTCACCTTATCTTGTCTATAATCAGACTATCCCACTACTTTCTAGTTATTGTCAAATGTCACTCTCATCCTTCCCTTCATATGTGTTTTCTCATTACCCTGTAAGACTGTCTTCATATTTTTAGTGCAGTGCCAGGTATAGAATAAACACAAATGCTTTTTCATTTGTTCATTCCCTCATTACTATGATATCTTAACATTTCATTCCACTTTTTTTTCTTTAAAAAATTTTGTAGTTTTTTTTTTTTTTACTTTATTCTCATTCTATCTCTCTCATCATCAGTTTGTTGCATCATTGAGCTCATGCAATTCCTAAAAAATGGATGTTTTATGACTTCCTATATGGTTCAAGCACCTGCTTTCTTTAACTTGCAAACAATTATGGATTCATTTATGTTTAAGATAATAGTGATGTGATTTTTTCCCTCACCCCTCAGTTGATGTATTCATGAAGGACAAGAATGCAATATTAATAAAAGCTACATAATAAAACTGCATAAGTAGCCTAAGTTCTCATAACTAGTGTAATTGTCTGAGGTCAGATTTGGATTCAGGTCTTCTAGATGTCAGATCTAATCTATCAATTGTGCCATCTAACTAACTCTGTGTTAAATTAATTCTAAAAGATCCATTTATGCCCTCATCCCTTTGTGAGGTACAAATATTTCTCTATTGGGTCAAGAGGAGAATGACTTGGGATTGGTTAAGCAAATGAATTGGCCATGTCTCTGGAAGCTTTAAATAGCTAAAAATCTTGCTGAATTTCAGTTGTTAACACTGGGACTTTTTTTTTTTTCTCCTTTCTCCCTACACTGACCTCTTCTTATCTTTTAAATGGAGCTCTTACCAAACCAGTAGGAGACCCTGCACCCAGTAGATAAAAAGATCCGTACGCCACACCTACAACAGATTCATAGAGACAACCACTTAAGGGAGAAACTATTTTCAGGTGGCTAGTCCTGGCAATTTAAAGTCAAACTGTGGGGAAGAGCAGATCCTCAGGACCTTGAAAAATGACTCTAAAAAGGCTCCATGGTGACAGGAATTGTAAGTTGCCTTTGTCATAAATATATCCTAAACATTTGTCTCCCTGCCATTGTATTCTGTCTGTCCTATTCTTCCTGTTTATATATGATGTAGAAGAGAGATTATTGGGACAATGTTTTGTAATTATTATTCTTGCTATGCCATGGAGTAAATGACTTTCCTAAGACCTAAATCTTATTAGCTGACTGATGATGGGAAGTACTTTGGTGAAGGAAACATGAACCAGAAGCATTTATTAAGCACTTACTATGAGCTAGGTACTGTGCTGAGGAGATAGATAGATAGATGCAAAAAACCAGTCCCATCCTCAGAAAGTTTACTTCTAAAAAGGGAACACTATACATAAAAGGCAATAGTATTAAAATGGTAATGGAATAGGCTCAAGAAAGGATCCAAATAGGGTTATGATAATGAAGTCTAGAAAATCAGAAACCTAGCTCAGAGGTGAATGAAGCATGGCCAACCTTGGCCCATCTCCAGAATGGAGCTTCCTGGAAGGAATTTGCCAGTCATGGTGACAAAATCTGGAGTATCAGAAACATATCCAGATGGAGAAGGAACTATTAAGAATAAGAAATGCAGACCAAAATGTTTTGCTTTGGGGAACCCAATTTGCTAATGCATGTATCACAAAGTCAGAAGTTTGCATGTAAACAAAGTGTCTGTTCCTATGTGTTCCATAAAAGCACTGAGTAAAGAGATACATATATTGAAATCCTAAGTTTGAAACAAAAGCTTCTCATAAAACCTGTCCTCATTAAATGTGAAAGCATTCATGCAAGCAAGCAGGGAAGACTGGATAGCTTTGGGAGCAAAACCATGGAATAGCCTTATTATTTACTTTGTAACTATATAAAGGAGATCTGGTACATGTGCACAATGCTTCATTTGGAGGACACAAGAGAACTTATTTCAGAAAGAATTTTTAAAGAAAATGTCTTTAGTTACTCTGGTATTACACAACAAACAAAGGTTTGAAAATAATATGCTTCAAACCACATTCAGTCTCCTTAGTACTCTCTCTGAATGTAGATGGCATTTTCCATCACAAAGCTATTATAATTGTCTTAAATCATTCCATTGTTGAAAAGAGCCAAATCCATCACAATTGATGATCTCATAAATCTTCTTGTTACTGTGTATAATGTTCTCCTGTTTCTGCTCACTTCATTCAGAATCAGTTTATATAAATCCTTCCAGACTTTTCTAAAATCAGCCTGTTCATCGTTTCTTATAGAACAATAATTTTCCATTACATACATATATATATACCATAACATTCAGCTATTCCTCAACTGATGGGTATCCACTTAATTTCCAGTTCCTTGACAATACAAAAAGGGCTGCTACAAACATTTTTGCACATGTGGGTCGTTTTCCCTCTTTTATGATTTCTTTGAGATATAGACCCAGTAGAAATACTGCTGGATCAAAGGGAATTGACAGTTTTATAGCCCTTTGGGTATCATTCCAAATCACTCTCCAGAAACCATTTCACAACTCCACCAATAATGCATCAGTGTCTCAGTTTTCCCACATCCCCTCTAACATTTGTCATGATCTTTTCTTGTCATATTAGTCAATCTGAGAAGTGTGAAGTGGTACCTCAGAGTTAGTTGTTTTAATTTGCATTTCTCTGATCAATAGTTATTTAGACATTTCTATAGCTTTCACTAGTTTTATTTAGACATTAGACATGACATTTCTTCATCTGAAAATGGTCTGTTCATATCTTTTGATTAACAGTTGGGCAATGACTTATATTCTTAAAATACAATTTTTTTATTTATAATATTTACTTAAGTATTTATTTTTTGGCAAGGCAATTAGGGTTGTGACTTGCCAGGTCATACAGCTAAGAAGTATCTGAAGCTGGATTTAAAACTCAGGTCCTCCTGATTCTGGGGCCAGACCTCTATCCATTTTGCCATCTAGCTATCTCTGCTCTCTCTATATTTTAGACATGAGGGCTTTATCGGAAATATTTGCTGTAAAAAAAAATTGTTTTCCAGCTTTCTACTTCCCTTTTAATCTTAGATATATTGATTTTGTTTGTGCAAAAAGTTTTAAATGTAATTAAAATTATCCATTTTGCATTTCATAATGTTCTCTAGTTCTTCTTGGGCCATAAATTCCTCCCTTTTCCACAGATCTGACAGACTATCCCTTGCTCTACTAATTTGCTTATAGTATCACCTTTTATGTCCAAATCATGAACCCATTTTGATCTTATCTTCATATAGAGTGTAAAGTGTTGGTCAGTACCTAGTTTCTGCCATACTATTTGTGACTTGGAAAAGTGGATGTTCCTGAGGACAGTTAGTAATCAACTTCAATTGTTTAACAAGTAATCAGAGAATGAATATTACAATGAGGAATACAACAATGAAATGAGAATTACCTATTCTAATGAATTTTGGTTATGTAATTTACTTCTAAATTGCCCAGCTTTGGTCAATCTAAACAAATAATTTTTCTCTCACCCAAAGCTGAGTAAAAAGAGATGGGCTTTCAAGGGAAAATCAGGAACTATATGAGCAAAACTACAAAACTTTCCACAAAAATAAAGTCAGATCTAACCAATTGGAAAAATATTAAGTGCTCTTGGATAGGTCGAGCAAATATAATAAAGATGACAATATTACCTAAACTACTCTATTTAGTGCTATACCAATCAAACTCCCAAAAAACTATTTTAATGACCTTGAAAAAAAATAACAAAATTCATCTGGAAGAACAAAAGGTCAAGACTTTCAAGGGAACTAATGAAAAAAAAATCAAATGAAGGTGACCTAGCTATACCAGATCTAAAACTATATTATAAAGCAGCAGTCACCAAAACCATTTGTTATTGACTAAGAAATAGACTAGTTGATCAGTGGAAAAGGTTAGGTTCACAGGACAAAATAGTCAGTAATTTTAATAATCTAGTGTTTGACAAACCCAAAGACCCCAGTTTTTGGGATAAGAATTCACTGTTTGATTAAAAACTTCTGGGAAAATTGGAAATTAGTATGGCAGAAACTAGGCATTGACGCACACTTAACACCATACACTAAGATAAGATCAAAATGAGTTCATGATCTAGGCATAAAGAATGAGATTATAAATAAATTAGAAGAACATAGCATAGTTTACCTCTCAAACCTGTGGAGGAGGAAAGAATTTGTGACCAAAGAAGAACTAGAGATCATTATTGATTACAAAATAGAAAATTTTGATTATATCAAATTAAAAAGCTTTTGCATAAACAAAACTAATGCAGACAAGATTAGAAGGGAAGCAATAAACTGGGAAAACATTTTTACAGTCAAAGGTTCTGATAAAGGCCAAAATATATAGAGAATTGACTCTAATTTATAAGATATCAAGCCATTCTCCAATTGATAAATGATCAAAGGATATGAATAGACAATTTTCAGATGAAAAAATTGAAACTAATTCTAGCCATATGAAAAGATGCTCCAAATCATTATAATCACAGAATGCAAATTAAGACAACTCTAAGATACCACTACACACCTGTCAGATTGGCTAGGATGACAAGAAAAGATAATGCTAAATGTTGGAAGGGATGTAGGAAAACTGGAACACTGATGCATTGTTGGTAGAATTGTGAATGCATCCAACCATTCTGGAGAGCAATTTGGAACTATGCTCAAAAAGTTATCAAACTGTACATACTCTTTGATCCAGCAGTGTTACTACTGGGCTTATATCCCAAAGAGATCTTAAAGAAGGGAAAAGGACCTGTATGTGCCAAAATGTTTATGACAGCCCTTTTTGTAGTGGCTAGAAACTGGAAACTGAGTGGATGCCCATTAATTGGAGAATGGCTGAATAAGTCATTCTATATGAATGTTATGGAATATTATTGTTCTGTAAGAAATGACCAGCAGGATGATTTCAGACTTACATGAACTGAGTGAGATGAGCAGACCCAGAAGATCATTACACACTTCAACAACAATACTATATGATGATCAATTCTGATGGACATGGCTCTCTCTTCAACAATGAGATGAATCAAATCAGTTCAATTTGTTCAATAATGAAGAGAACCAGCTACATCCAGCAAAAGAACTATGGGAAATGAATGTGAACCACAACATAGCATTTCCATTCCTTCTGTTTTTGTTTACTTGCATTTTTGTTTTCCTTCTCAGGTTATTTTTACCTTATTTCTAAGTTTGATTTTTCTTGTGCAACAAAATAACTGTATGGATATGTATACATATGTTGTATTTAACATATACTTTAGCATATTTCACATGTATTGGTCTACCTGCCATCTGGGGAGGAGGTGGGGGAAGGAGGGAAAAGTTGGAACAGAAGGTTTTGCAAGGGTCAATGCTGAAAAATTACCCATGCATAGATCTTGTAAATAAAAAGTTGTAATAAAAAAAGAGAGAGATAGGTTTTCCTACCTGGAAAGATTGTTAAGAATGTTAATGCAATCTCATTATCAGCAATGTCCTTCAAAGACTGGACAACTTACAAGCTTCAGAAAAAGTCCTAGTATTAATTCAATAATTGATTATTAATATACAGGAGAAATAATATTGGGGGTTAGAGAGAGAGCTTACAAACAACAAATCAACAAGATATATACAGGAGAAATTGATATTAAGGGGATATTAGAGAGAAGGATCTAACATTAAAGGAGGCAGGGAAAGGCTTCTTGTAGAAGTTCTAAGTTTAGCTGAGACTTGAAGGAAGCTAATTAAATTTGTAGGCAGAGAGAGAAGAGAGAATTTCAGGCACAGGAGACAGTAACAATGTCTAGAGCTGGGAATTTCAGGGTTTTGTGAAAGGAATAACAGGGAGTTCAAGCGTCACTGGATCATGGAGTATATGAATCAGGATAAGGTATAAAAAGGTTGGAAAGATAGAGGTGGGCAAGGTCATGAAATTCAAACACAAGATGATCCTTAAGGTAAGAGAAAACCCCTGGAGTTTATTGAATAACAAGGTGACATGATGAAATCTGTACTTTATCAGTGCTATCTGAGTAAGGAAGAATTGGGCGTGAAGAGATTTGTGGCAGGATGTGCAGGCTCTCCCTTTAATCCAGACAGGAGATAAGGAAGACCAGGGAGATAGCACTGTCAGAAGAAAGAGGCACAGGCTTCTCTCAGTATCCCCAGTACGAATATATTTTTGTGTGTGTTGCTGTCTCCCCAAAGACTAAGCTTCTTCAGGACAAGGACTGATTTTACCGTTTTATTGTTATTTTTGGTTAAATTCCTCAGTGACCGACACAAATCAGGTGTTTTATAGGATTTATAGGTACAGCTCTCACAGGAAATAGCTTACCTCCTGTTGTTTATCCTCTTCTGTGGGCGCCGTGTGATGCTGCTGGGCTGCCCCCCCCCCCCCCCCCACACACACAATACATACGGGCATATTGATAGGTTGGGTATAGAGATGGCTGCATATCTCTATATCTAGTAGCACAAACATGCACGTATATATATATATATATATATACATATAATGTATTATATAATGTATATATATGCAAATAATGTATATAATATATATATTATATAATGTATACATGCATATAATATATATTATATAATGTATATGTATATATGCATATAATGTATATAATATATATATTATAATGTATGTGTATATATGCAAATAATGTATATAATATATATTATATAATGTATATGTATATATGCATATAATGCATATAATATATATTATAATGTATATGTATATGTATATATGCATATAATATATATATAAAATGGGCGAGGTGGACTGGCCAGCCGCGAAGGTCTCTTTCACCTCTATATCCACGATCCCGGTCCAGCTCTGCAGAGAAAGCTGTTAGGACCTACCCCGTACCTCGAATTGCTCGATTATATAACCCAGGGAGAGGGAACAGCCGAGTCACCAAAGGAACTACATTTCCCAGGGCGCTTTCCGCTCCGGCCGGCCCGCTTGCGCATGTGCAATGAGAGCACAGGGGCGGAGTTGCCGGGGCGCGCGCGCTGAAAGCGCGTGTCCCCCAGCCGTAGCTCCCCCGGCTGGCGTCTGCCTGCTTGAGCGCAGACTTTCCAGAATTGCGCGCTGGGATCGTCTGCCCCAGGAGGAGAGAGGGAGCTGGGGAATCGGCGCCGCCTCCGGTGGAAGAGCGCTGGAACCGGGGAGGAGGAGGGGGGTGGACGCAATTCAGAGAAAGCTAGGTAACGAGGCCTCCAGTCTGATCCGATTCCCCTGCCCTCCTCCCCCTCGGCCATTGTCCGCCGAGTGCTCCCCCCTCCATCTGCGCCTGCGGGCAGAACCCCTGCTCCCTGTGGCTTCGGGGAAGGGAGCGTGACAGCCTCGGGTGGGCGCTCTGCCTCCCGCCCCCTCCCTCTCCCGCGCCGTCTCGCCGCCTCGAGCCGGGTGAGAGCGGGGACGGGATGGGCGCCTCGGAGGCCGAACTCCAAGGTCCATCCGGCGTCCGCAGAATCGGAAACGCGAGTCGGTGCGTGAGGACTTACGGAAGGGGAGTGGGCGAGCAAAGAGCGTCCCGGAGCTCGGGGCCAGCAGCCCGCGGCCTCGGGTGGCTGTGGAGGCCGGCTTTCCTTCGCCACCTGGAGCGAGGCGGTGGGGGGGGGGGGGGAAGTCAGTGGCGCTGGGCTTCCGGGGGGGGCATAACGCGCACAGCCAGCGGGCTGGCGCGTCGTGTCTCCGGAGGGCTGAGAGGGGCCCGGGCCCAGGGGCAAGGTGAAGCGGACCAGGAGACGGGGCTCGCTATGCTGAGCGGAGAGTTTGATAACTGATGCTACAACTGACGGGGAATGACCGGGGCAACTGGGGCCCAGGAGCACGGGGGAAACCTGGAGGCTCCTGCAATAGTGACCATTGAAACGGTAGCGCCCGCATCGCCATGCTGGGGGTGTCCGAGGGACAGTGAATAGACCACGAGAGCAGGAGGCAGCCTTGCAAACGTTTCCTGACTGTGATTCTGGGCAAGTCACTTAAGTTTTCTGTGCCCTCAGTTTCCTCATCTGTAAAATGGGGTGGAACAGGAAATAACGAACCTAAAGGGGATTCCAGTCAAATCCTGAAAATAATTAAACTCAACAACCAGAGATGATGTGAAAGTAGAACCTGGATTAACGTCAGTTTAGATGCGGGGTGGGGGTGGGATTGAGAAAAAGGATGACATCTGCTTTCAAACCTGGGTGATTTGGAAGGATTGCGTTGTCTTGGTAACAGGTTAGGAAGAGAAGGTTTGGGGGGAAAAGATTCAGTTTTGGACATACATGAATAGGCATCCAATTCAAATGTCCTGTAGGCAGCTGGAGATGTGATGAAATCGGAGGTCAGGAGTGTTTAATGCTGCATAAATGGATGTCAGAAACATCTGCATAGAGATAATAATTGGAATCCGTGTGTTTGTATAATGTTATAGCTGACATTTATATGGCGCTTTATTATTTGCAAAGAGCTTTACCATATTTTGATCCTCATTATAATCTTGCAGTACAAATACTTTTAAGCCTCCATGTAGTCAAATTTGCATCGCATGCCCCTCTGCTTGAAACATTGCTGTAAACCATAAATCTCTAATTTATCAGATTTTGCTAATGTTTTCCTCTCAAAAAAAAAAAGTTACCTTGAATTTGTTTTGTGCACAATTAATTGTATGTGCACATAGCTTTTCTGATAAAGGAGTTCTTATCCCCTTTTTTGTGTTATGGATTCCTTTGGCAGTCTGAAGCCTATGAATGTTTTAAAATGCACAAAATACATAATATTACGTTATGAAAGCAATTATAATGAAGCACAGATAAAATGTTTTTTAAACTACTCTTCAAGTCCTAAACCCATTATAAAATGTAGGTTTTCAGTACTTAACAACCAGAACACATTTATTTATGTTTCCTAACAGTGGTTTTATGGCTTTATTAGAATGAAGTCTTTCCTGTCTCCCAATATTTTGCTTGTCAGTTAAATTAGGAGTGTTTTTTTTCTCTACTATTTTTTTAGCTTCTCAATCTTTGTGGCAGTTTTTATGTAGTTTATACAGTTCTTAATTGAATGCCTTTTAATAAAATACTTAACCATTCTTATTAACCTATCTTGTAAGAAAATTCTTTGAAAAGTTTAGCAGAGAATTTTATCTGCTAAAAGAACGTTTTCATTGTTTTACTCTCATTTATGATGACATGTTCAACATTTGCCAGTTTGCTGGTAATCGATACTTTTCCCTCTCTTTCCAATCCTTGGCCAAGGTATAACCAACATTGGGCCAAGGTGACTTCTTGACTATCTCTGTAGATGAAAGGTCATTCTTTTCTTTCTACTTTATGATGTAAATTTAGTTGGTCAAAGAATCTAGTAGTAATAGCTCACTTTTAGCCAGAATTTTACAGTTTATACAATACATGTCTTGAGAGAAAAATGGTTCCATTCACAGGGGAATTTATGAGAAAGTCATTTGGCTAATAAATAATGTAATATTAGAAGCTTACAGAAGTCATTACTATGACACTTAAGTACAATCCTTATAAGAATATGAATTTGAGCTTTTTAAAAGTTATTCCGAGACTTCTATGTTAAAGGAAAATCAGATGTAAGTTTATTATGGTTTGGTTTTTTTTTTTTGTATTTGGTTATAGAAGAGTCATTTATTTTGAAGATGAACACTTCGTTTTAGAGGTTTATGTACACATTTCTGTATATAATATTTAAATTTGATTTTATTTCTGCTATGTTAAAGTATGTTTTCTTAAATTTAGTTTTTTGTATTAACATGTTGAAATGAATCAAGAAGTGAAAGTTTTTTTAATAGTGAGGTGATTGGGGTTAAGTGACTTGCCCAGAATCACACAGCTAGTAAGCTTTAAGAGTCAGAAAGATAGGTTTGAACTTAGGTCCTTCTGACTTCAGAACTGGTGTTATACCTACTGCATTATTTATCTGCCCCAATCCCTTATTTTTTATGCACACTGGATAGCTTCTAATACAGTTAAAGTTGAAGATACATTGAGTTCTGCTCAAAGGGATTTTGTCTTCCTTTCTAGGGACTGTGTTTTCTAAAAGAAAACTCTTAATAGTTTATTTTCCAGTGGATTTAAGTAGCTTATGTTAATGTGAAAAACCTGATTTTTTTTCCCCTCAAGAAATGTATTTGTAGTTACTATGTTATCACAGTTCTAATGACTTTGTAATTCACATGAGTCAGACCTGTTCTAATAATAACAGAATTGGAAGGACCATAGTAAAGTTCTCCATTTCATTGCCCTTTCTTGGGATGGTTATTTACATGAATAACAGTGCATTTACTTTCTGCTTTCTTACTGGTATTGAAATGTTACATTTTAGGATGTAACATTTATAACCTAATGATAACATTTATGTTTATACAGGACCATAACAAGACTGATCCAGCATTAGCTATTTTCTCATTGTTTTCTAAGGATGCTACATCTGGGAAATACAATAATGAAGAACAAACAGGGTTCCCTTTTTCATAATGGAAGCTTTACATTATATACTTCTACAAGAAAAGGAACATTCCCCTTCTCTGTAATATGCAATATGGAAACATCTAGTAAATGTTAAACTAGTTGATAATTATATAGTTTTCAGTATTGTTTTTAAATCGAAAACAGGACAATCTTTTTTTTTTTTTTTTTGGGTGCTGAGGCAATTGAGGTTAAGTGTATGAGACCAGATTTGAACTCCGGTGCTGGTACTCTATGCACTGCACCATCTAGCTGCCCCAGACCAATATCTTCAAGAAATAAGAACTTCATTATGTGAATTAAGTTTTTTTATAGTATAGTTGATAAATTAGAGGTTTTTTTAATATAATTGGAATGGAGAATTTTAGACTTAATATCAACAAAGTTTCAGCTTTTATCACTGTAATATGAATTATTATTTCAAACTGATCTATTTCTTTGGAAATAAGTTGCTAGGATATAGAGCTGGATGGTTTAAGATCAATTTTAATTTCTAGATCAGTTACTGCTAGTATCTACAATGCCAAGGGAAGATTTAATGGGTAGATATCTCCAATTACAATGTTATGAATGAGTTTGGGCAACAACATTGAAGAATATGTGTTGGGCATGACATAGAAATCGGCAAACATTGCCACCTAAAATTGAATACTAGTCTTTAATTTCTACATTAGGCACTTAAGACAGTCACCTTCTTACCTTAGAAGATCCTTTCACCCTCATTAATTGCTCAGTTCTTCATGGAAACTACATTTTAAGAAAGGTTCTGTGCCAGCCAGGCCTGGTCTCTGCTCCTGACTTTGTGGACTTTTCTTCATCATGTTTCAGCAGCTTTCTCATCCTGGAAAATACCTCATCCTTTGCCACCCAGAAGCAGCTTGTCCATTCTGGAAGATTCTTTTGACCCCATGGTTGCTACTTCTCCATTGGTGAGTTCCCTTTAGAACCTCCAATTGAAGAAGTGCCAAGGCCAGCCACATTCACTCCTTTATTCATCTTTCCTCTCCACTCTTGAGTCTTCAGATTTTTTTATCCATATTCCTGTGTGTGGATACTTCCCCACTGCCAGCCCCTTTTCAGCACTCTTTTATGTGGTTTTTTTCTCCTGGGGCCTTACTTTGTTTTTGTCTTCTCAGTATATTAGTATAGTGCCTGTTAGGTTGTAAGCACTTAATAAATGTTGATTTCGTTTTAGATATCAGTTTGACTAAGCTCTATTTGAGAAAAGGAAATTCTTATAAAGCAAATTTTCAGTAATATATGATTTTTATTATGTAGCTCTCTTAATTTTCCAGTTGAGAACAGCTATGAAAAGTATTTGTGAATAATTTATTTTCTGCAATTGACTTTGCAACTGACCAAGTGAAAAAATTATAATGCTTTTCAGTATCTCAGTAATTTTGAACCTATTCTTTTTTCACATGCTTTTTTGTTAAATATTATTATTTAAAATTTAACAACCCTCTTTTTTTACCTTTGCTTTGTTTTTATTGAGAGTTTACAGGAATTCAAGAATTGAGCTAAAATTGGGAGGTAAGCATAGCAGACATTCTTCAAGGTTAATACAGCTAATAATTTCTTTCCAGCATAATGTGAAAGAAATACTCGGTGCGCTGTTTTTGTTTTTATCTTCTAGCTCTAAACATCTCATTTTAGAGAACAAGAAGAATCCAAAGAGAAAAAGATCCATTTTGTCTCTGAAAATTTCTCTGGCCCCAGGCATTTTTCATAATTTAATGTTCTCAAAGAAAGGGCAGAATTCCATAATGAAACACATACCTAGGAAGTTCATCTACCTCACTGCCTCCATAATCATTTTAAATGGTTCAAGTTACTCTTAAGATTTCCAGTCCAGCCCTTTTATCTTTTAGATGAAGAAACCAAAGCTCAAAGATGGTAACTTTGCCTAAGTTTACCTAAGAGGCCTCAAACTTCTGAGATCCTCTGTTGTTACTCCTCTACATTACCTCCTATATGATGGCCATACAGAGTATATGCCATTTTTTAATACATAGGTATAAAAAATATCTGTGAAGTGCTTATTAATGCTTCCTTGACCAGGCACTGTTAGATGTTAGCATTCAAATACAAGCAAATGAAAACTTCTTTTTGAAAGTATCGATTAGTAATAGGAGTAGAAAAAGGAATTGAACCTGTGTTTTCATTTATATAAAGAACTCTTCACTGAAGAAACTCCCTTTACCACCACCTTTATGCAACTTACATTCCTTTTTTTCTTAATATTTTATTTTCCCAAATTCATGTAAATTTAATTTTTAACATTCATTTCTATAAGATTTTGTGTTCCAAATTTTTTTCTCCCTTCTCCCCTACCACCCCATTCCTAAAATAGCAAGTAATCTGCTATAGGTAAAACCTGTACAGTCCTTTGTCATGTGCAAGAAAAAAGCGGACCAAAGAGAAATAACCACAAGAAAGAAAAAAGTAAATTAAACGCCCCAAAAGATGAAAATACTATGCTTCAGTCCACATTCAGTCTCCATAGTTCTCTCTCTCTCAATGCATATGGCATTTTCCATCCTAAACCTATTGGAATTTTCCTGGATCACTGCATTTATGCAATTTACATTCTTGCTTAGAACTTTGAAAAGTTAAGTGACCAACGTTAGATAATCAGTATTTGTCAGAAATTGGACTTCAACTCCGGTTTTCTGGCTTTAAAATTGGCTCTGTACAACCATCAATGACTGGAGGGTTAATACATTAGAATGGAAAGAAAAGGACTTAAGAGGCAGAAAAACTTGGTTTGAAATGCTGCCTTTGATAGTGTGGGTGTGTCTGCCAGTTTTCTTATCAGTCAGATGGAGGTTTTACCAGTCCTATTTAACATAGAGTAATTATGAAGATCAAGTGAATAAATCTTTGTGAAACTACAATGTGTTTTAAAAAGATAGCTATTGCTAATTAATATCACGTCATCACCACTGTCTCTTGTGGGCTTTTAAAAGATTATTTAAATGGTTTCTTTTCCGGTTAAGAGTTGTCTAGAAAAGTTGGAACATCTTTTTTTCTCAAAAATTTCACTGTAGCAAGCAGAAACAATAAATGTTTATTGAGCACCAAATACAAAGCAATATACTTGGCATTGGGAAATTTCAAGTTATATCATAGTGAACCATTATCCTTAACTAGAAAATATTACTTTTGATTAATGATGTCTCCCCTTATCTTTTTAATGGTGGATTTCTAGTGATTTTGTAGCTCTCCATGTATAAGATGCTATCTTGAGCTGATAGAATTTATAAAATGAGGAGGAATAAGATGAATAAAATCATAGTGAAAGATTTATGAAAGTACAATGAGAAAGGTACCAAATTTGGTTTTATTCAGAACCATTCTTTTGATCCTTTTCTAGGGTGGCGATTAGTTTGGCATCTTGTAGAAAAAATGAACAGCCTGGAAATGAAAAGGCCTAATGACCTAGTACTGTGAATTGGAGAGTTTCTTGAAAATCTGTTCTTCATTTCTTATATTCCCTACTTCTAGAGGGAAACAACCTTAAAGGACAGAAAAAGAAATAGAAAGGCACCTAGGTAGAAGGGGGATTGGCCAAATAGGCAAGTATTATTGCATTGCTGGAAGAAATATTTTTAAATGGATTTTTTCATAGCAGATTTTCAGGCTTTTTATGTTGGAAAGGACCTCGGAGGACAATTGGGCCAACCTTTTGATTTTATGGAAGAAAAAACTGCTATCTAGAGAATGGGGAAGAGGAAAGGAGGAGATATAGACACAGGGATAAGCACTTTATAAATTTCATTCCATTTGAACCTTACCACAACCTCAGGAAGTAGCTCTTATTTTCTCCATTTTACAGATGAAAAAGCTGAGGCAAACAGGTTATATAACTAGCATAGAGTCTCACAGCTTAGTTAAGTCTTTGAGGCCAGATCTAAACTTGGTCCTTTTCAGTCCAGGCCCAGGACTCTTAACTGTGCCACCAGTTGCCTCTGGTTAGAATTTTTAAATATGTCACTGGGTTTGTCTTTAAGCCATGGGACAATCCTCTCAGTCCCACATAATATATTTGGTCTTGGGGAGCCTTTTCCCCTTCCTGACCATCTATCCTTTTGCACCTCTCTCCTCCCCATGCTACTGGTATCTTTTTCCTGCCCTCCTCCATTTTCCTGACAATGCCTTTTCCTATTTCCCTGTGTTGGAACGACCCAGCTGGATGTTACAACTCCATAGAAAGGGAACCAAGAAGTCCTTCCAGGTTTACTCAGACTTTTCAGGTTACTCTCCCATCTTTCTGAAGGTATTGGGAATAGAGAACACAATGGGTTCTCTATTGGTAACTTGTATGCAATATATGAGAGACTCTGTAATGCCGGAGAAACTGAGCAAGACAGAGATTAGGGACCAATTTAATAATTTATTAAATGGAGAGACATACTGGGACTAAATGGATCTTGGTCTCAGGGCTTGACGAGACTTGTCATCTCAAAGAATCCAGCACTAAGTATCAAACAGCAAGCTTTTTTATAGGACAACAAGAGCAATGACATAATGGGGGAGGTACTTGGATGGGGATAACCTAATGGGGGGGAGGCACCTAGGATGACACAATGGAGGGAGGTACTGAAGAGATTACTGATATTCTAATGACATCTAAAATGGATAAGACTTTATCCTGTCACATTAAGGAATGATTATATCTCATCAACCATTTAAGAGGGAATGGTTATAACCTGAGGCAGATAGGACAATGGGGAAACTAGATGAGGACATCTAAAGGGAACTGTGGCACAACAACTCAAGGCAAGGAAATCATTTTGGATAGATACACTTCTGGAAAGGGTGAAGTGTCTCTCTTAGATACCAGTATTTGAAAGGATTTCTATAAAGATTGGTATATCCTTCCAATTCCCCTTGCCTTTCCCAAACCTTTGAGAGTCACCGAGAACCAGCATTTAGTTCCATCAGGATCGTCAGTAGGTATTAAATGCTTACTATGTGCCAGTCAGTATGCTAATTACTAAGGTACAAAGAGACACCATGTCCTTAAGAATCTAGATTCTAATGGAGGAAATAACTTGTAAAAATAAGCTACATACAAGCAATATACAAAGTAGATGGTAGGTAATCTGAAAAGTAAAGGCACTAGTAGCTTGTGGAACCAGGAAACTCCTATAGAAAGTAAGATTTGAGCAGAATTTTGAAACAAGCCAGGGAAACAGTGGGGAAAATGAAGGAGCAAAACATTTCCGACTTTGAGGCCAACCAGTGTAAAAGGATGGATAAGGAGTTTGGAATGTTGGGTTTGAGGAACAAGTAGGCCAGTGTAATTAAGTCATAGACTAGAAGAAGAAAGGAGCCAAGTTATAAAGAGTAATAGAGAATCATTGGGGCTCATCTAGTGGAGGGAGTAGGGAAGATGACATGTGGTCAGAGCTGTCATTTTCTTTTAAATCCCTTTTGTAGCTGTTTGGAGAATGAACTGGAATAAGGAGAGACGAGTTAGAAGTCCATTGGAATAGTTCAAGTGCAAATCTGGCTGTGTACATAAAGAGAAGGATACATAAATGAATTATGCGGGTAGAAATGACAAGATTTGGCAAGTTTGGATATTTTGGGTTAATTGGAGTGGAATCTAGGATGACTGTATAATATCAAGTTGTGGCAAAATTTAAATGAGTGTTATTCTCAATCTCGGACTTAATAAATTCAGTAAACATTTGGCAAGCCAGACAGATTGATACATTACTTTCATGTGTGTGTGGGGAGTTCATACCCAATTTTGGCCTTGAAGAAAGGAAAGGGGGCTTCAAAATATGGAAATGGAGGTTGAAAGGTTGAGGGGGGAAGTATTTTTATCACTGAGTGGTGCAAACCAAAGCTAGAGAAAGATTGGGATTAGAATCATAGTCCTTTATGCATGAATTTTAAAAGCTATAAAAGAAATTAGGAAGTATCTCCTAATAGGGAATCTTATCTCTCTCTCTCTACCTCTTCAGTCTTAGCCTTTACTTTAGAAACTTAATTTTATCATCTGTGGTGGCTTCCAGCTGACTTTCAGCAAAGTGTATTCATTGTAACTAATAATGTCTCCTCCTGGAAACAGCTTGGGCTAGGCTAAATTATTAGAGAAGATGTGTGATAATTTTGCCTATTTTCTCTAAAGTGAGTTTTTATATTTCAAAGGAAGGGCACTATAGTAGAAAGTGTACAGACTTAAAATCAAAAGACCTCAGTTTGAGTCCTGCCTGGTATTGTCACTAAATTAGTTGTTACTTGAGACTGAATGTGTTAAATTATTCTCTTAGTGTCAGATTTTTTCAGACTTATTCCTACTATAATTTATTGTCCTTGTCCAAAAGACGCAATTTTTTAAACCACATTCTTCTGCTGTGATGACTATAAGTCAAGGAATACTGTAATCTCTAAAAAATAGATGTTGAAGGTCCTCCTACTGCCACGTGGGGAGTACATGGTGGATATGAGCAAACGGTACCATATTATATATGAGATTTTTCAGTAGAAGTGGTAGAAAAGAAATCTTCAGAGAAATACATAACCATAAAAAGATGTGTTGAATACATAAAAATGAAAACTAAACTTGACACAGCAAAACTAAGAAGTATATCTCTTATATGCTTCATTGGAATCTCCACATCAGGAAGGCCTCAGGATGTTGGGTACCCCTATATGGTGAATTTGTAAGAAGTTGCTGTTTAGAGTTGCATGAGATGGATAGGTATGGATAAATTGCAATCTACATTGAAAAGATTATCCACTCAATGAAATTATAGGCCTGTAAGTATATGTTAAAACCAATAGCATTTTGTTGGTCTGCCTTAGTGGGATTACTTTTAGTAGCAGAAGGAGTCTGCAATTGGCTTGTCTTGGTACTAATTTTAAAATAGTATGTTAACATAATTAGCTTGTTTACAGTTATTGTCACTTTAAAGTAGTATTGCTGTCATATTCCCAGGTCATTGAAATAAATTTCCCAAAGTCCCCAGAGTCATTTGCAAATCATTATTGCTTTAACTTCTAACTACCTTTTGTTCTTATCTCAACTATAGGATATTATTTTCAGGTGTAATTATTATTCAGAGGCTTCAGAACAATCCCAAAATCCCTGACTCGGGAAGACCTGAGTTCAAATCCTTCATGTTACAGAGTGACCTGTTTGTACATGAATTACTTTCCAGTGCCCTAGATACTGTAAGATTATGAGTTCCCCATCTTGCATGGGTGAAGAAAGAGTTCTGCACACATCTGGATTTTAAAAAAAAGTTTTCTTCTACTTAAATAAAATATTAAATCTATTTTCAAATCCATTCCATAATTCTTTTGGGGAAGATGGTAGGAGAAAGGGGAAAGAACATATCTAGATCTGTGATTTTAGCTATTTGGAGAACTCATTGGCATTCAATAAGCATTACTGTATGCCAGGTACTATGCTAAGCTGTAGAGATACAGCGTCCTTTTACTCAAAGTGCTTTATTTTCAGTGAAGAACTTGCCTCATCAACCAATACAGGTTTGTGCCTATTCTGCAATATTACAGTTTTTGAGGGGCCCTGAGAGTTGGGCAAGATCACCAAGAGCAGTATCTACAAGAAGCAGGGTTCAAAGTCTCCCTGACTTCTCCACTGTGAGTCTATCTTTCTAAAATTATCATTTATTAATCTGAAAACTACTGAATTTTTTATATTTAATACCTTTTCTACTAATTACAGTGAATCAAGAAATAAAACATTAAATTTTTGGTTCTGTTTTTTTTTTCCCCTAAATACTACTACTGAATTTAGTTTATCCTTGAATGTGAAATGATGTTTATTTTTAAAATACCTTATCAGAAGATAACAAACTAATACTTGAGAATTATATCAGCCCAAGAATGGAGAGTGACAAATGCTAACAATATAAAAATAATTTTTACTTAGCTTTGGAATTTTTTGTGTCACATTTTAGTTCATTTAGCAAACACTTAGGAGAACCTGTTATATAATAGATTATTATGCCTGTCATTGAAAAAAATTAGAGATTAGACAAGATCTTTTAGAGAACTAAGATCTGTACACAAGTAAGAATCAAAATAGGCAAGTGTCCGTGAAAAAATGGGTAGATCCATTCATGGCATCCTTGTATTTATTCAGTTGACCATTTCCAGGATCAAATACAAAATCTTGAATTTGTTATTCAAAACTTCACAACCTGTCCCCTCTTCTTACACTTTGCATTGGCTCCGGCCCCATCTTATTCCAACTATTTTGTGATCCAGTAAAACTGGTCACTTTTGTTCTTCATACAAGACACTTAATTTGCTAACTCTGGGTATTTTTACTCTGTTGCCCATACCTGGAGTACTCTCCTTATTTATATCACTTGGCTTCCTTCAAGTCCCAGCTAAAATCTCATCAACTATAAGAAGACTTCCTTCATCCTTTTTAATAATGCCTTCCCTCTATTGATAATATAATTATCCAGTGTTTTCCCCCTTTAGATTGGGAGTTTAAAGAGTAGTAGGGATTGTCTATTGACTTTGTAACACAGGTACTTAATATAGTTCCTGGCACATAAATAATAATATTCAAAATAAACCATAAGAATTCAAAGGAAGAAATTATTTGGAAGGTTCCTTCATTAAGGAGATAGTATTTGAACTACTTAGTCTTTTATTCAAATGAAAAATAGAACATTTTAGACTGAGGAAACAGTGAACAAAGTCGTTAATTTCATAGGATCCTACTTTAGCCTTTTTCAGGAACAAGCAAAGAGCAACATTATATTATTGGAATAATGTGTATAGGCTAGAGCCAGATTATAGAGGGTTTTTGGTTAAAGGCCTATTTTAGGATGGTTTGGTGATCAGGAACCATTGAAAGGCTTTTTTTTTTTTTTTTTTTTTTTTTGAGGAGTTAAAAGGCATCAGTACATATTCTATCACAGGCTAATATAATATCAGTATGTAGAATGGATTAAAGGAAATAATCTTATAACTCAGTCTTTAAAATGGTGCCATTGAGATTGAAAAGCCACAGAAATAGAAGTTCTAGATAGATCTTAGGTTCTGAGAATTAAACAATTTTGAACAAGACATAAACATCATGATCTAGCACAGAAAGAGCCCAGAAATTAATTTATTCTGGTCTTTAATTCTCATTTTGGATATATATTAACAACACTGATTCATGAAAGCAGAACTATTCTGTTTTCCTAACTCAAATTTCCTGGACTGGGGAAGTTATATGCTTTGATTCCAGAGATTTAGCCTACTAGATTGAAATATATATATAAAACATTTAATTAGGCAAAGGATTGATCTAGCCAGGAATTTAAAAGCAAAATTTCTTTATGGATAAAGAGGTTCATTAATCAAAAGTTTACTAAAGCCCCCTTTTTTCTCTACCTTGAGTGCTTACAGATATTTAGTGATTCATTAATCATTGATATAGGTAGATTACTAATATTAGATTTCAGAGATTAAAAAAACGAGAGTATCATTGGGTGATTATGCATATTGGGAGGACTTTATATCTAAAGTCTCTCGGGCTTCAGTTCATAAGTTCTTTATCCAGCTAAATATTAAAATTACAAATTCCCTTTGTAATAATTTAATAATAGTACAATTAGTAATATGTTCCAAATAAATGTGCAACTTGAGTTCAAGATTACTTTTGGGGGATATTGTTTGTTCTATATGAAAGAAATCATTGTAATTTCTACATTAAAAAAATTTTGTTGAGTTTTTAAAATCTTTTTTGTCTTGATAGTATCAGATTTTACTATGTAAGCTTATAAAATTGTGCAATATATATATTTATAAGCTGTTAGAAAAACCTTTCTGTTAAATTACCATGTTTCTATGTACTGAGTATACACTCAGTATGTGTAGTGGAGGGAGAAGATCATTCTTAAGGATCTTTAAAGCCTACTTTGATTTCTGCATCAGAATAACTATAGGACATATAAATAACATTGAAAATGGAGGGAGAATCTTTTTTTTTATGGATTATTCAGTTATGTGAATCTTGCCAGTCAGAAACAGCATGCTTCTTTTAACTTGATGGTTATATTTTTTAGAAGATCAGAAGTTATCTGTTGAATTCATATTAGACAAGTACAATTTTTTAAAAAGATAAGCACCAGGAAGATAGTTTAATCAGTAGTTCACATGTATTTCTTTGGAATGGTGGATCATTGTACTTCTAAAAGTTGTTAAGTGTTTCACTGTTACTGATGTTACTGTATAGAATATGTTCTTCTGGGTGTCTTAAGACTTTACTTTGCATCATTTCTATAAAAGTCTTCCCAAGTGTTTCTGAAACCATCCCCTTCATAATTTAACTTCAATAATATTCTGTCAGAATCATATGCTATTATATCACCTTGTTTAACATATTGGATTACTTGCCATCTAGGGGAGGGAGTGGGGGAAGGGAAGGAAAATTGGAACACAAGGTTTTATAAGGGTTAATGTTGAAAATTATCTATGCATGTTTTGAAAATAAAAAGCTTAAAAAAAAAAAAAAGAATCATGCGACAATTTGTTCAGCCATTCCCCAGTTGATGGGCATCCTCTCAGTTTCCGATTGAGAAAAACCTGCTGTAAATATTTTTGCATATATAGGTTCTTTTCCTTTTTGTTTGTAATCTTTTTGGGATACAAATTTAATGTTTTATAACCCTTTGGGCATAATTTCAAATTGTTATTAGTTCCCTATATTTTTGAAAAAAGAGACTTTGATGTAAATTTCCCCTTACCCCCCAGCTTCATGCTTTTCTTGACTTTAATAAATTTACCAAATAATAAAATTAGCCAAGGCTTTTCCATATATAAAGATGTAATGGTACTTTATCTCCATCAAGTAGAGATGGTGATGGAAAAGATCTCTTATATTTTTGAAGCCAATGAAGCTTGGAAAGATTTTCAGTCTCCTCCAAGTTTATGAAATGGTAACCTCTGTGGTGTGACACTGAAGGTTGTATTGCATATTTTCTCATCTGTTACTTTGTCATGACAAACAGCTTTTCCTGTTACCTTGCCTCTCATGCCTCATTTTGGCATGGAAGTGAAGGTATTGAGAGCATAGACCATGAATGTCAAACACAAGACTCACATGTGGCCTACAACACTCCTCAATGTGTCCTGAAGCAGTTTAATTTGTAATCAAAAAATATTTACCAAAACATACATAGATATTTTGTTTTAAAATGAAGTCAGTGTGCAGCTCTCAAGTACCACTGATATAAATATTATAGACTCTCAAAAATAGATTAAAAACTGGAACATCTGTAGGTGTCTAACCCATGCTTTAATAAAAATATATATGTATCTAGTGTTGCCTGAAATTATATTATAACCCCCTTTTTAAGTAGTCCCATTTTTTTCTAATTAAAAGGACATTTTTTTACTTACAAGCTTAAACCCGACTCTGCAACTTCTACCCATTATTAATTCTGTCTTCTGGGACCAAACAAAATAGTATTCTACTTCTGAATGACATTAACTGATAATAGAGGCAATGTTATTTTATTTTTAAAAATGATTTTAATAATTAAAAATGTTCTATATGCTATGAAGAATATTGAATTTTGAACTAAATCTAATGAAAGTTTTTTTTTAATTGACTAGAAATAATCACTGATTAGAATAAATGTAAAATCTTAGCTTTTATCAAGAACAGTGACTTTCAAATGACAGCATGTAACAAGGATCCAATTATGTGGTTCAAAATAATTTGACAAATTTCGGTGAGAATTCATTAATATAAATTTGAAATTGTTACCTGGTTCTTGAGGAAATTTTGTTAGCTTTGATTTTGATGGTGGAGGGTATTGTTATTAGAGATCTATAAAATAAGCAAAATATAATACTGATGACTTTTTTCCCCCTTTATCTGCTAACAGGAAAATGACAGGTTGAACTGAACATGAAAAGTACATGAAGATTGATAGATTATATTTCTAATCTCCTCCCCCCAAAAAATTTTTTTTTTAAATCAATGGGAATTGTGTGAACAAACCAGCATTGAAAAGTCAGGAATGATGTCAATGGCTTCAGAATCTTTGTGCCCAGAATCAGCTAAGACTCAGTTGATAAAGGGAAAAAAACAGCAGCATCACCAACAAGAGAACAGGTCCTCAAATAGAGATGGTGATGGAGAAGAATCTTATACATTTGAAGCCAATGAAGCTTGGAAAGATTTTCATGGTTCACTCCTACGATTTTATGAAGATGGTGAACTTTGTGATGTGACACTGAAGGTGGTATTGCATGTTTTCATTTCATCTATTATTTTGTGTTATGTGACTATCTTGAGGATTTTGTTACCTATAGTACTCTTATGCCTCATTTTGGTATGAAGATATGACTCTAGGTTCATGAATATCAAGCCAACAAAGAATTCTGATAGGATTAAGCCAGTGATACTCCCATTATTCCTTTTTTTTTTTTTTTTTTTTTTTTTTTTTGTTCAGAGAAAGAGTATTCTTTTCCATGAGAAGTTGGAACACTTAGCTGTTTAAACTGATGTCAAAGAAGGGTTTCTGGGCTTCATATATATTACCCTAACTTGGGATTTCTATTTCTAGCTTTTTAGAATTCTTTTTTGAGCTCTTCCAGGAATTGTTTTGGGCCTGAGACCAAATTACTTTTTCTTTGAGGCCTTTGGATGTAGCAGTTTTGACGTTTCTGAGTGTGTTTTTTTTCTTCCCTATCAACCATAGTAATTTTCTATGGTCAGATTCTTTTGCTTATTTTTCCTGTCTGTTTTTTTACTTTAACTTTAGAATTGACCTCTGCTCCTGGAGCACTGGTCCAGCTTCAGACTTTTTGTGCAACTATTTTCAGAGCTAGTTTTGGGAGTCTGCAAATTTTTAGTTTTTCCAAGGTGGTATGATTTAAGGAAATGTGTGGTCACTGCTCTTCTAGTCAGTGTTTTGATGTGTGAGCAACCACAAGCACTCTTTCCCCCTGGAACTGCGACCGGGGTTCCTGTTCCCCTGTTGACTGCAAGTTCTATTAGTGCTCCTCCTCCTTCTAGAATTGTGACCCAAAATCGTCCCCTGGATCTGGGTATGGGCAATGCAGCTAGAGTCCTTTACCAATGCCAATGAGGGTACCCTTCTCCAATCCTCTTGCCATCCATGGACTGAGCTCTGGAAGTTGCTGCTTATTGAATCTCCCTTCCCCTCACCCCCCTCCCAAGGCCTGATGCTGGCTATCCAAGGGTAGCTTGTATTGGACAGTACCCCATTCTCATTCCACTCCAGTGTGATAGATCTTTTTTTTACTGACCTTTTAGGTTGTCTTGGGTTAGAAATTTATTTCACCCCATCCTTTTGTGAGTTCTGCTGCTCCAGAATTCCTTTTGAAAGTTATTTTTAAATTGTTTGGAGGGGAATTTGGGAGAGCTCTTGGCTCTGACCTCTAAATTTATTTTAACAAAGAAATTTAAACATGTGGAGGACTAGAGACTATCATAAACCACATGAAGAGCTCTTATTCTCATTGATTTGTATAGTTTGAGTTAGGAGTTAGCAGAAGTAAAACAATGTGTCTATTAACTCTAGAATCTTGTTATGCAATAGTGCAGCTAAATCATATAATTCCATGTTCCTGTAACATCTAATTTAACAATACTGACATAAAAACTAGATCTTTTAAGTAATATATACAAGTAATCCAAAAAGTGATTCTTGAGATATTTAAGATTTCTGAAAGAAATTTTTAAATAGTGCACTTAGCATTCAGCTCTGGGGCTTAAGTCAATTTATAAATTTGTTGGTCTGGGTTGCAACCTATATTTTATTGGATTGTTTGCCCTGCATTTTGTATTTTTCTAAAATATTTTTATTTTGAAGTTCAGATATGAAGGACATTTTGTAGTTCTAGCTTATATTGAAATAGGCTTCCCATTCCCCCTTTTTCTCCAAGAAAAATTACAATGGTTTCTAATGTCTTAGATAATTCACATTACAGCAATTCATTATTAGTGGATTAAGGTTTATATTAATCTCTTTAGGTAACTGTCCTATATGGGTCTTAGTTTTGTTTTTATCTAGACCTATGGTTTCATTGTTGTTATTTATTTTGGTTAATCTTTTTAGATAACTGTCTTACATTGGTTTTAGTTTTTTTTTTGTCTAGACCTATGATTTCATTGTTGAATCAACTTTCAGAAAATTACATGGTTAGAGATTGGTACCTCAGCAGTCATTTATAAAAGCTTATTTGCCTGAAGCCCTGGGAAGTGAAGGAATTTGTTTTGGGGCACATAGCTAGATTTATATTTATATTTACATAGCAAGACTTAGTTTAAAAGGACAGACCTTTTTCCCCCATACCATAATGTTATCGGTTAATCCTTTAGAATAAAGTATCCAGAAGTATCATTTCACATGAAAAAGAAAAATAATTTAACATTTTAAAATTTAGATTATTTGTATTCTTATTTCCATTCTTTATTTTTCCCCTTCCAAAAAAAAGAAAAAAACTGCTTGTAGGAAGCTTAGCTTGGAAAAAGGAAAATAGAAGAGTCAATTCAGAGATTGGTCAAATAGCCTAAGTAAGAAACTTTTCTTTTCATGAAAATTTGAAATAAGTTGACACTTTCCATCTACTTAAATTTTCAAATAATAACTTAAACTATATGATAACTTATTTCATTTGCAAAGTTGACTTCTAGAAATTTGTACTAAAAATGGATTTAAGTAACAATTTAAAAGTCCACAACTCTGAGCAGCTATATACTAAATTAAAAAATCAACTGGCTGAACTGGAGGAGGAAAAATTGATCTTTACTTAGCTTAGTTCTAAAGTAAGGGACCATGTAATTTACTCTTTAAAAATAAACTACCAAAAATTAAGCATTTGCCTCAATTATAAGCTATAATATTTTACAATTTCCTTTTTTCCAACAGGTTGGCTCAAAATTAATCTCCTGCCACAAACTGGTACTGGCTTGTGTTATTCCTTACTTCAGAGCCATGTTTCTTTCTGAAATGGCTGAAGCTAAGCAGACACTCATTGAGATCAGGGATTTTGATGGTGATGCAATAGAAGACTTGGTGAAGTTTGTCTATTCTTCCCGGCTCACTTTGACAGTTGACAATGTCCAGCCTCTCTTATATGCAGCCTGTATTCTACAAGTAGAGCTGGTGGCTAGAGCTTGTTGTGAATACATGAAATTACATTTTCATCCTTCTAATTGCTTGGCGGTTAGAGCTTTTGCAGAGAGTCACAACCGCATTGACTTAATGGACATGGCAGACCGATATGCTTGTGAACATTTTGCTGAAGTGGTAGAATGTGAAGACTTTGTGAGTGTCTCACCCCAACATCTCCATAAGCTTTTGTCCTCAAGTGATCTAAACATTGAGAATGAAAAGCAGGTCTATTGTGCAGCCATCAAGTGGCTTCTTGCAAATCCTCAGCATCATGCGATGTGGTTGGATGAAATACTTGCTCAGGTAGGATAAAATGGAGACATAATTATATTGAAGGAAAGCAGGAATATTGTTAAAGTGTAGCTATTTCTTCTGCTGAGGAAAAAATATGAGAGAAAATATAGTAGTCACTGATAGAGTATAAAGCTTGAAAAGGCTTTGACTGGCAATATTTAGTGTGCTACTAAGTGTACTAATGATACAAGAGATTTGATCTTTGTGTTTGTTATCTGTGGCTGCTACTAATTAATCTTCTTATCCTGGGACTAGAAATCTTATTCACTAATTTTAAAAAATCTAAATGTTAGAAATGGCCCTTTATCCAAATAAACCCTGTTGATTTTAATTAAAGCCTATGCTTCTAGAAAATTGAGTTCATTCAAAATGAAGTTAAAAGAATTATGCCATCAAAAACATTTACAATAAAAAACACATTTTTTGATTAAATACCATAATTAGAACATAAGTTGAACATAAATTTCTAAATTTTTATGAATTGTTTTGCTCAAAAAAAATTTATGGTTGGTCCTGTTAGGGACAGAAATACTACTTTAAAGACTATGCTCACTTATTTACTCATCACTCCTAAGCATTCAGGCTTTCACTTAGTAAAAGTATTTTGCTATCATATTGATGATAACTGTTTTCTAGGCTACCACTTTTATAATAAAAGAGTATATTTTTCGAAGAGTTATTAAATGCCAGTGGAATGTAATCTTCATGAACTTCTGAAAGATAGGTGCCTTAACTTTAGTTTGTACATCGGCAGAATCTTTGGAAAAGCCTTTATGTTTATTTTTTTATTGTGAATGAATCTTAAAGTATAGAAAGATTCAATAATATGCATACAAATAAAACCTGTTCTATGAAGTGGTTGTTTTAGGAAGGTTATTTATGTACTTAAATTCATACTGCTTAGAACATTTCTAGAATTCTTATTTTGAAATTCTCATTTCTGTCAGTGGACAACCTGCATAAAGAAAAGTTGGTCTCTTTATGGTGACATTATAAGTATAGTGTTAGCTGGTTCAGTCATCTGTTTTATTATATTTAAGACCTGAATTTAATTTAGCCTTAAATACTTAGTAGTTATGTGATCTTGGGCAAATCACTTAAGCTCTGTTTGCCCCAATTTCCCTAATTAAAAAATAATAGTACCTTCCTCCCAGAATTATTTTTAAATCAATATGCAGAGAGGATCAAATAAGATAGTTGTAATGTGCTTAGCACAATGTAGTATGGTATGTAGTAGGTACTACATAAATACCTCCTCTCTCAAATCCCTTTTTACTCGTTAAGTAGCTTTTTGCTTTTTCTAAAAATCAATTCTATTTTCAAAAAAACCCAAAGATTTTCTGCTACAACTATAGGTGCTAAAATTAAGCCATATTGGAAAAACATTCCAGAAGTACTTAGAGCAAATGATAGGGAAAAGCACAAAGCATCTTTGAAGGAAAATAGTCTTTTGTAAAATTTCTGCTTTCTTGGTTTAAAAACTAGTTTCACTATTCCATAGTCACATTTAATAACAGTCATTCAATATCTAATTAATATGAAGCAGCCAAGCACCAAAAGAATTAGCATTTGGCTCGGGTCGGTAGAAATTTTGTGCAAAAAAGAGTTGAGAGATACAAATAAGAAAGTGAGATTATACCAACCTAAGAAGAGTTTGAATTCTACTTATTTTAAGTTTTTACCTAAATTTAAAAAACCATAAAACATAAAGCAGTAATTTATCAGATTTTTATCTTTGAGGTAGACTTTGGATACTGGCAGTATCACTCAACCTACTTGTTTAGAATGATACTACTTATCCCCTGTGAGCCTGTTCATACACTGATGCATGTCAATAGTTTTCCCTTATTTTTGTGCATCTCACTATCCTGTCCAATTTTACAGTACTTTAAAAAAATCACTTGCATTTTTCTACTTTATGTACATTATTTATTTCTCTTTCTTCCATCACCCCAACTAGTGAACTAGTAGGGTAGAAAGTGAGTCTTAATTATCTTTGGATATTATCTTTTGGTTATCTTTTGGCTCCTAACTGTGCAGGTTTTGCTAAGTTAAGATAAATTTGCAGAAGTAAGAGGTTAAAAGCAAGATTTGCCTTTTCGTCTCTAACAAGTTTAAATTCAGTTTTTAAGAAGGGATATAAATTTCCTGTCAGAAAACTTGACCCAGAAACACCTAGTCTTACACATAAAAAAATAAGGAATTCAACTTAAATCAGCCACAAATGGAAAAGCATTTATCTATAGCTTACTTTGTACTAATTACTTGGACTTATAGATAGAAAATTAACACTGTCCCAGCTTTCAAAGAATTCATATTCTTACTGAATGAAATAATACCTAAATATCAGAATGATAGCAAATGAAAAGGCTAGGCAATATTAGATTGTGGCAGGAAAAGTAGTAGAGCACATAGTAAGGAGTGAAGGACCTCAGGGAGTAATGATTGGGTAGATGGTCCCTTTCCAAGAAAATCTAGGGTCAGAGTGAAATGGTGCTATGGTAGAAGTGAGTTTTCAGCATTGCTGAATATATATCCAATTAGTATTTTAACATCAGTGTGACAACTTAATACCTACAACTGTTCACAATTCCATCAGGTTCGACTACCATTGTTGCCCGTTGATTTCCTTATGGGTGTTGTGGCAAAAGAAGAAATTGTCAAGCAAAATCTAAAATGTAGGGATTTACTCGATGAAGCAAGAAATTACCACCTTCACTTGAGCAGCAGGGCAGTACCTGACTTTGAATATTCCATTCGAACTACTCCAAGGAAGCAGACTGCTGGTAATTGAATTTCCCTTTTCATCAACAAATGCTGATGGAAGGGCAGAAGGGCTGTGATTGCCATTGATGTACTTTGGGACTGGAAATGTTAAACTTTTTGTAAAATGATTTAGAACAAATTTTCATAATCTGGGCATCACTAAATATGTCTAAATATTCCTATAAATATGCACTGTCTCATGCTATACTAGTAATATTGGTAAAGGTGTATAAAATCTGTAGTCTTCACTATAAAAATCTATCAGTCCACCTGATGCATTATTTTTCAAAATCTTTTCCCATTTGGAATTAGGATAAAAACTGTTAATGACTTCCAAAAATTTCATAGGATCACTTTTGCCAAGTAGTTTAGGAAATTATTTTTTTAGTGAAGGCACTTTTGAATAAAAGTTATCTAATGAGATGATCTAAATAGCTAAAAATAATGACTTCTCTCTGAGGAGATTACATTTTTTATAATTTTCTGAAAACTTGAATTTTTTTTATAGGTACTTTTTTTTTTTTAACCCTGATTTGGCAATTCTGAGTTTAAACTGGTATCTCCTCTTTCAGGTGTGCTGTTCTGTGTAGGTGGTCGAGGTGGATCAGGTGACCCATTTCGAAGCATTGAATGCTATTCAATAAACAAAAATAGTTGGTTCTTTGGACCAGAAATGAACAGTCGAAGGCGTCATGTGGGTGTAATATCTGTGGGAGGTTGGTAACTCTGCTTAAACCAAAATTTTCCATTATTATATCCCTCCTTGAAATATTTAATCTACAAATCCTGTTAACTTATAAAAATGATTGCTGTATACATTTCCATGTATGTACATTTTTATATATACATACATATAAGTATGCCTATATATACATATATATGCATATGTAAAATTACTAGGTATTTTTCAATCAATAGGCAAAATTTCTGATAACTTTAGTGTGAAAAGCCATTGTGTTTTGAGCTAATAACTATTCTGTGTATATTCAGTCAAAGTTAGTTATTGATAGATCCGTAGTATAAAGAGGTGTTTTAGATTGAAAATAAGACCAGTTCTTAAGTTAAACATTTTTTAAAATTCTTTTTCAATTTATAGGTGCTTAGAAAAATATTAAATAAAAACACATAATAGATTTGAGTAAAAAAAATTGTCTTCTCTATATGCTTGAAGATGAGTGTTTTTCCCCAGTTGCTAAAATTTAATTCTCTTTGAAATTGCCTATATTTCTTCAGTATTATAATACCTCGAGGAGAAAAGTACAAGCCATTTTTTGATATTTTTGTGGAAATCGGCACAATCTAGTCATTTCAATTAATTAAAATTTTTGAGTGGCTACTTTATGCCAGACACTGTGCTGAGTGTTGGAGATGCAAACAAAGGCAAAAAATAGTTGCTGTTCTCACATCTAATGGGGGAGACAAGCTATATAAATTAGTGATCTCAGAGGGAAGGCACTAAAATTTAAGAAAACTGGAAAGGGGTCTTATAGAAGATGAGATTTTATCTGAAAATTGAAGGAAGCCAGTAAAGCCAGAAGGGAGATTGCCAGGTGAGGAAAAGTGAAAATGCTCTAAGTTTTAATATAATATATACATTAGCACTTAACCATTTAACTAACATCACTAATAAAATTAAACTAATAGGTTAAAAACAATTATACTACTAATTCCACTGTTTTGTGCAATTTTGGGGAGTTAAGATTATTAATAAATGATTTTACTTAAAATTATCTTTATTTTAATAGGCAAAGTCTATGCAGTCGGTGGACATGATGGAAATGAACATTTAGGCAGCATGGAAGTGTTTGATCCTCTCACTAATAAGTGGATGATGAAAGCATCAATGAACACAAAGAGGTCAGTCCATGCAATTTTTTTTTTTTAATCTGTGAGAGAGATAAAAACTAGTATTTTAAAATGATAGCATTATAGTTACTTCTGCATATTATTTGAAAAGAAAAATTTAAATATCTTTTATCCCTTTCTATTTTCAAGAAATATACAAGTCCCTATTAAATACATTCTGACAACATTTATTAAACACTTATGATAATGCTCTGCTTTTGTTGGAGGGCAAACTAAAAGAAAATGAAGCCATTGTTCCTATGCTTTATATAAACCAAAGTGTTATTTGGTCATATTCTCTTAGCTCTTCTTAAGAAGCAGAAATGGAAAGAAATTCCAGATTTCCATAGTAATTACTTCTCTTCTTTTTAAAATAAATTCTGATAATTGATTTCATGATAGGTATAGAGATATATATGTCTTCCTTTCCTGTTTTCATCTTCATTATGAAACTTAAGTATCTCTACTATTAAAGGTGCTTTGATGAATTCATGGAAAGATGTTTAAATCAAAGAGAAAAGTCTTTTGGAAAAATTCTTATCTAGAGAGACATGCCTTTAGATCATTAATATTAATTTGGGTGTATGTTTATGCACAGTTATCATTAGGTAAGTAGTTAGAGTGGTATCCAGTATCAATTTCTATGCTAACACTTTACCATTTATTATTCTCATACTAATACTTTATTGTTACTGCTTTTCTTTCTTATTTTGAGATATTTCTCAAATCTCCCCACCTAACAAGATTTGTTTAAGAATAGCTATACAATCAGGAGAATGTTTTTTTTTTTTTTAATGTTCTGTTTTCTTGCCTTGCCAACGTACAAAGTAACTGACAGGGCAAGCAGCATATAAAAGAACTGCCAATTGCAGTAATTGCTTAATAAATGCCCATTGATTGTCAGTAATTTTTCTGGGTAGGAGTGTGAGGTACCCATTCTTCCTTTCTGTCCCCTAGCTTTCTTTCATTACCTTCATTCTTTTTTTCCCTTTCTCTCTTTATCTCCCCTTAAACTGGAAATCTTTGATCCTTCTCTCTTCCACTGTCTCCCCCTTTCCCATTCTCCCTTCTCCTTCTTTTCTTTTCCCTCTCCCTCTCTCCCTCCCACATCCTCTCTAATCTCAATATTCTTTCATTTACTTATTGCCTTCCTTTTCATTGCTATATATTGCCACTCTTAGTCAATTCTTCTTACTGATGTTACTGTTTCCTGACTAGGGTCTGTCCCTTTCTAAAACATCCTCCATCTGACTGCCTGAATAATCTTCCTAATTGCCAGTCTAATCACATAATTTACATACTTAAAAATTTTCACTCATTCTCCATTACCTATTAAGTAAATTCTAGGATCAGAAGTTTTTATATATTGGGACCTTCCACAATTTAAGTATCCATATCTATATTAACATATTTCAGAGTATAGGCAAATTAAACTGTATTTCTCTTTCTCATCTTAACCTCTGAAATTTTTGTACCTTTGTTTATAATAAAGTCTTTTTCTTTTTTTGAAGCCTTATTCAAATCTCAGTCCCCTAAGGTGAAAGAGATGTCTTCTTCCTCTTTTCTAATAGGACCTTACCTGAATTGTTGTTGTCCTTGTCTTCTCCACCTTGCCTCAACTTGATTGTCAGCTCTTTGAGATAGGTTTTGTGTTATGTTTGTTTTTGTCATTTTGAGTACATGGCACCTTATATATTGAATTAAATTGTTAGTATGATAGTGTACTTCTGAAAGCAGTTTTTAGTCACTTTGATTTTCCTAACATAAATAATGAAAGTTAATAGAGATGTGTGTATTCTTATATATGGGTTCATGAAAGAATTGCGCATAACATAATTTCATTTTTTTTTTAAATTCTGAGAAGTTTATAGTAAGCTAAAATGCCATTAGATGTGAAACTTTGGAAGAGAAAAAAACAGAAAACACTAGCACTAGAGAGATTTAAATGTAAAGAAAGTAAAAGAACCTCTGATTGAGGTAAAAGTGAGAAGAGAAAAGCAAGACAAGGTAGTGAGAATATATCAGGAAAAAACACTGATGCATTCTTTTTCTCTCATCATTCTTTTTCCCAATAGAAGAGTGTGGGGGACAAAGCCTAAGAAAGTAGGTTAGGTTAAAGAGAAATATACAATTAAAGATTATAACTGAATACAGTGAATTCACCCATTAAAATAGAAGAAGAAAGCAGAATGGATTCTAATCTAACAATAGGCTGTTTTGTTTTTACAAGAAATAATCATAAGTTAGACAAGAACAAAACTAGACTTGTTTGAAAGATAAAGTTGAAAGAGATCATCAATAATAAATTAATGTCATTTAATATGTGTACCAAATAACAGAGAATCTAATACTTAAAAGAAAATTTACAGAGAAACAGACAGTAGTAGGGGACCTAAATAACTTAGTCCTAAAGAATTGGTGAATCAAAGAGCAAATCATAGAAATAGTAGACATTTTATTATTAAAGAGAGGCACATCAATGAGAAAACATACCAAAATATGTAGAATTCAACCCAAGTAATCCTTAGGGGAAGATGTATACAAAAGAGACAACAATCACTCCAGATCATTGAAATTGGGTATTTTAAACAAAACAATAAAATTAGAAAATTCACAAATTAAAAAAAAAAGCATTAAAATAGAAATTCTGAAAATCAAGGAGATAAGCAGAACACAAAGCAAAAAAGCAAAAGCAATCAAGCCTGTTGAATTAATTATCCAGGTGCTTATGTTTTAAGTAAAGTAGCAGTGGAGAAACTTATTTGGCTAATTTTTTAAAAGGAAGATTAAAAAACCCAATGATGAAATGTAAAAAGAGTTCACAACAAAAAGGAAATTACTAGAAACATTTTTCTAATTATATGTCAATAAAACCAACACAAAAAATTGATTAGTATTTTTAAAAATATTAAATTTTCAGATTAATAGAAAAAATAGAAAATTTAACATAAACTTTATAAAATAAGACATTTTCTTGATACCTAAAACAAGAAGAGTCAAAACAAAGAAAGAAAGTTTTCCATGAATTTCCATGAATATCAGCACAAAAAAATTAAAGTATTAGCAAGCAAATTATAGTAATATGCTACAAAGATTATGCTCAATTTGAGTTTATATAGGAATGCAAGATTGGTTCAATATTGTTGTTGTTCAAGTTCTTTCAGTAGTGTCTTGACTCTATAATTCATTTGAGGTTTTGAAGTTTTACTGGCAAAAATATTGGAGTAGTTTGCCATTTTCTTCTTCCAGGAAGAGCTAAGGCAAATAGGGTTAAGTAACTTGCCTAGCATCACATAGCTAGTTAAGTGTCTAAAGCCGAATTTCAAGTCACATATTTCTGACTCCAGGCCTGGCATTCTATCCACTGCCCAGTTCAAATAGTAGAAAAAGTGTAAATAAAATAAGAATCGCAGAAGTCATGATCATATAAATAAAAAGCAGAAAAACTCAAGACAGTATCCATTTTTCATCTAGAAAACAGAAATGTGTATTAACATAAGTATATTTAATATTTTATGTAGTAAAACCAACAATCACCATTATTATATGTAATGAGGATAAACTACGGGCCTTGCCAGTAAGATCAAGGTCAGAACAAAGGTAACTATTTTCATCACCACTACTATTTGAAATAGTCATAGATATGCTGGCTGTTAAAATAAAAAATAAGTGATTTATTTAATATGTCAAGTCATAAAACCATAGCTTCAGCAAAGTTGCAAGATATTAAGGAAATTCACATAAATCATAACCCCTATAAAATCAACACAATACAGTGGGAATAGCTAGAAGGAGGAATTCCATTTTTTAAAAAGTACAAAACTTATAAAAATAGTTGGGGCTCTACATAAGACATTCACAAAGGCTATGAATACAACCACAATATTTGTTTCAAGGATTTTGGTTTTCTTTTTTTTCTTTCAAGGAATGAAGTATATTGGAAGAGGAAAAAAAATTCTTAACTCAAAAAATAATATAACAATTTAAAAGCCCAGATATTTGTATATCAAACACATAGGTAATACCTGATCCATGATATACAATCAATAAATGCATATTTAATTGAATTGCTTTTTAAAAGTACCTCTGGTTCAGAGAGAATTTGCACTTTGTATTTCTTAAAAGCAATCTCTTCTCTCCTACGGGTTAATTCTGAACCCAACTAGTTCATTTGCAGCCAAGTTGTATATAGTGATGGATGAGCTTTATAGGTTGTCTATTAATTGCATGATAGTCTTCCCAATAGATATTTTTTATTCACTTGTAAGTTTTTTTGGTTTTGTTTTACCTTTGAATAGGCAATTAGATGAAACTCTTCAAATTCAAAGCAACTCTTGAAAAATATTCATACATAAACATACACACATACATATATATACACACATTCAATTCAGTCAATCTACAGGAACTATGCCTCCATGTTCAGCAGTGCCAAAGTGCAGATGTTCTTGGAAATAAATATAATTTTTAGATAAATATAATTTTGTCTTATGTGTTCAAGAATTACACACAATAACCCTGCATAAAGCTGAGTCCCACAGGTTGCAAAGCATTGCCCTAAGTTAGTAGATGTCAATAGGTATTCTTTATAATTGAATAAAATTAGACTAAAATACATGACCTTGCATGGTATCTTAAGTAGATATTTCATTTTTAAAAAAGCTTTTTGATTGATTTCATATCATTTTTATGAAGAATTGGGGAGATAACATTGATAATACAATAAAAATTAATAATATACATGTGAAGTCATTGACCAAGGTTTTGAATTGTGCAACCTATGATGGTAATTCCGAGCCATCTTGAAACTTTTCTGATCTCCAGCTGTCAAACCTGCAAAACACTTCAAAACATTCTAATGTGATAAATGAACTTTTCATCTTATTTAACTGCTTGGATCTGGACTTCTGCCTTACCTTTTTAGCTCTCTGAATCAAGCAAGCATTTCCCTCTCCTTTTCCAAATAACTTTTATGTATTGTCTTCCAACATTAAAACATAAGCTCCTTGAGAACAGGAATTAACAGGTGTTTGCTAGTATTTGTATCCCCAGCCCTCTACAAAGTGTGGTGTATAGTAAGTGCTTAACAAATGTTCTCTATTTGCTTCATAGTATGCTCTCCAATGCTTTTGAGAGTCGAGATTTAAAGTTCTTTTTTTTCCCCTTTAACTCTTAATATTAGGATTCAAATTTAGGCAAGTTAAGTGGGGCAATAAATAAAGTATTAAGCCTGGAGTCAAGAAGATCCAAGTTCCTTTGCCCAAAGAGTTATCAAATGGCACATGTCCTTTGATCCAGCAATGTCTCTAGTGAACTTGTATCCCAAAGAGATCATAAAAGAGGAAATGGGAACCCATGTGCAAAAATGTTTGTGGCAGCCCTTTTTGTAGTGGGAAGGACCTGGAAACTGGGTGGATGCCCATTAGTTGGAGGATGGCTGAGTAAATTATGGTATATAAATGTTATGGAATACTATTGTTCTGTAAGAAACAGTGAAGAGGATGATTTCAGAGAGGTTTGGAGAGACTTACATAAACTGATGCTAAGTGAAGTGTGCAGAACCAAGAGAACTTTGTATATAGTAACAAGAAGATAATGTGGTCATCAGTTGATACACTTAGTCCTTCTCAGCAGTGGGGTGATCCAAGAAAATTCTAATAGATTTGGGATTGAAAATGCCATTTGCATCCAGAGGAAGAACTATGGAGACTGAATGAAGATTGAAATATACTATTTTTGCCCTTTTTTGTTTGTTTGCTTTTTCTTTCTTGTATTTTTCCTTTTGTCTTGTTTTTTCTTTCACAACATGACTAATATAGAAAGAGGTTTTAAATGATTGTACATATATAACCAACATCAGATTGCTTGCTTCCTTGGGGAAAGGGGAGGTCAAAAACAAGGTGGGGAAATAGGAACTCAAAATCATACCAAAAACTATATTGAAAACTATCTTTACATGTAATTTGAGGGGGGAAGAGGGAGGAAGAAGACCAGAGTTCAAATGCAGCTTCAGACATTTACTATCTATGTAACCTTGGCAAGTCACTTCACTTCTATTTGCCTCAGTTTCCTCAACTGCAAAATGGGGATAATAACAACACCTACTTTGAAGGATTTTTGTGAGGATCAAATAAGTTAATATTTGTAAAGTGTTTCATACAATTCTGGCAGATTGTAGATGCCATATGAATATTTCTTACCTTGCCATGGATGTCATTATCTTAGGAATAAATGTTTCTTGGAAGTAAATGGTCTTAGTAAATATATAAAAATTGTCCCTTTAAAGTTGGGCTGACCATGTATTTTGTATATTAGTGAGTTTATAAATGATGAGGATATTGATAATGGGATATTAATATTTGGATGTTAATGATGAAGAAATAGTACATTGACCAATTATTTGCATGTAAAAGCCATTTTCTACTTCCTTCCTGAATATACCCACATGCTAAAGATGTTTTGTTGCCTTTGTAGGCGAGGAATTGCTTTGGCCTCTCTAGGAGGTCCAATTTATGCAATAGGAGGTTTAGATGACAATACATGCTTCAGTGACGTGGAGAGATACGACATTGAATCTGATCAGTGGAGTGGAGTGGCACCGATGAATACCCCACGAGGTGGGGTTGGTTCAGTAGCTCTAATAGTAAGTTGTCTTTTGACTTCTCTATTGAATTATTGTTATTGTGCCTAATTGCAGAGTAAATTACCTCATGTTTTATAAACTGACATGAAATTTTATCTTTAAAATGTTTACTATTAAACAAGTTCTTATGTTAGTAAGAAATAAACTTCTCATTAAAAATGGCTAATATAGATAATCCTTTAAATCCAGAAGTTTGATGGGTCTCAGATATTACTCTCCAAGGTTTAAAAACATTTTGTAGATTGTTCTTTTCTTTAGATTTCTTCAGTTCTTCAAAATTAATCGGATAAAATCAGTGTTTATGTGTTTCTTTGTTGAATGCCCAGCTGTCTCTTTTTAACACCATATTATAAAATAATTACTTTTATGTACATCATAGGTATATCATTGGCAATATGTAGAATCAATTCAAAAGCTAGCCTTAATTTCTATTTTAAAATTTAGAACTATGTTTATGCTGTGGGAGGCAATGATGGGCTGGCCTCTTTGTCTAGTGTGGAGAGATATGACCCACATTTGAATAAGTGGATAGAAGTTAAAGAGATGGGTCAGCGAAGAGCAGGCAATGGTGTTAGTGAGCTTCATGGCTGCTTATATGTTGTAGGTAAGTAGCAAATCCTTTTCATAATTATCATTTTAATTACATATAGTAAGAATAATGATGGTGTTTCAAAATCATTATCTACATGTTGTTGTTAAACCAACTAGGGAGGAGCTAAGTATTGATTTTTTTCTTTCTTTCCTTGGTTATTTCTTATATATTCAAATTTCCTTCTCTAATATAAACCCTATTTTAAAAATAATTATCTTAAAAATAAAATGCTACTTTGAGAAGCTTTTTATAATAATAGTAACCTCACAAAATAAGTTTCCTTTGTCAAGTAATATTTAAAAACCATTAAGAACTAGATTTTTGATTATCATTTTCAGAGAACTATTGAATGCCTTAAGGAAGACAAAAATTTTATGTACCTGAATGTTTCTGAACTGTTTCTTTGTTCATTTCAACCTTAATAAAAGTATAGCAATAATCTTCCTTAGTTGGTATTTGTATGTAACTTGTAGCTTTAGGTAAAATATTGTTGACTTTTAAAACCAGCAGGGATAAAAGTTAGGAAGAGTAGCATCCCACTGACCTCTCCCCTGAAAAAAGTGACCAGCTGTCCCATGCAGAAGAGAGGAGACCCAGTTGTATGAAGCCAGTCTTCCATACTAAGGGAAGAAAATACAAACCCATATATAATTACCCTCTATAATTTCTCAGCTGTGTAGATAAAAAAAAAAAAAACCACTGAGGTTTTTGCTAGGGAGGGACCAGATTATGCCAATGACTATTATTAAGACCCTACAAATACCTACTGCTACTAAAGACCCAGAAAATTCTTTATTCCAGAGACCTTCTTGGTGGGACCAATATTCTAATTCCCATGCAAATTAAACCACTTTTTCCTCTAACAAATATTTTTAAATATCTTTATGACATGCCGCTCAGGACAATAAAGACAGGCTATTACATCACTTTCTGGTTCCCCAAGTACAAAGCAGTCATAAGGTGCTCCAGGTTCTCTTTCATGCTTGGCCAGTGAAAAACGTTGGGCAACCAAGGCAAGAGAGCTTCCCTCAGATGATTCAACTTGGGGTGTCCTTAGGGCTTATCTTTATTGACTATCCTTCTTCTGAGATAGCTAAGTAAAACTCTTTTTATTAATTGAAGTGATTTAGGTGTCCAGTTTTGTTATAAACTACTGGAAGACTGTCTTGAGTCAGGACCAATCTAGAGCACCTTCACACTATCAGATAGTTTCACGTCATAAACCAATATGATTTTATCATTGTAAATTACATTTACAATGAGATTATGGTTTGTTTTGCTTTGCACTCTAAAGACCATGAAACTTTTTTCAATTGAAATTCCATTGTGTCTTGTCTTACCATTAGAATATGAGCTCCTTTGAAAAGAAGAATATTATGTTTTTCTTTTTGTTTCCTCTGTGCTTAGCAGTATTTTTTCATTCATCCATTTATATCAAGTAAACTGATTAGAAAAGATAGAACAGATAATAGGAAGATGGCAGGGAAAGTTTGAATATAAACCAAGTTAAAAACTAAGAAATGCTACTAATTTTGTATTTGAAAATTACCTGAAAACCCCAATTTAAAAAGAAAACAAGATGCTCCATACTTATCTTTCTAACTGGAAATCCTGGAATTTTAACTATGAAAATAAAAATCCTTGGTACAGATGTGTTTATAAGTGAAATTTTAAAGAAAAAAATTCCTTTAAAAAGAAAAATTTCTTTTTAAATAGCTTTTTATTTACAGGTTATATGTATGGGTAACTTTACAGCATTAACAATTACCAAACCTCTTGTTCCAATTTTTCACCTCTTACCCCCCACCCCTTCCCTCAGATGGCAGGATGACCAGTAGATGTTAATTATATTAATATATAAATTAGATACATAATAAGTATACATGACCAAACTATTGTTTAGCTGTACAAAAAGAATCAGACTCTGAAATATTGTACAATTAGCTTGTGAAGGAAATCAAAAATGCAGGTGGGTATGAATATAGGGATTGGGAATTCAATGTAATGGTTTTTAGTCATCTCCCAGAGTTCTTTCTCTGGGCGTAGCTGGTTCAGTTCATTACTGCTCCATTGGAAATGATTTGGTTGATCTCCTTGCTGAGGAAGGCCAGCTCCATCAGAACTGGTCATCATATAGTATTGTTGTTATAGTATATAATGATCTCCTGGTCCTGCTCGTTTCACTTAGCATCAGTTCGTGTAAGTCTCTCCGGGCCTTTAAAAAGAAATTTTTAAAAAAAGATTAAACACTATGCTTTTGAAAGTTTTTTCAAAAATAAATAAATCATGCTGCCAGATTTATATTTTTTTTAATGATACAAAATGATCCCTGATATTTAAATTAAAGGACAAAAGTAAAGGAAGAAACTTATAGACTAGCACAATACATCAGACAAACTATCTCTTTTCAAATATATTATATTGTAAAAAGCTCAGAAAATCAGTACAGAAACCAATCAAAATAAATATCTTAAGTTGTTAAATAACAGGATATAAAATCAATCCATAAAAATAAGCATTTTTATTCGGTACTAGGAGAAAGAGGAAATAACCAGGAATATCACTGCTCGAGTTTAAGAAACATGACTCTACTGCTTGAATTTACTAACAGATTTAGTGCTTTACCCAAATACCAGAGTAATAGTTTATAAGTTAGACAACAATACATTTAGAGAAGCAAAAAAATTTAAGATTTCAAGGGAAATAATGGCATGCTCTTTATTTTTTTTTTTAATGATCATACATCAAATTATAAAGTAGCATTCTACAAAACTATATGTACCAGTTAAAAGCTAGGGCATTGATATAGACAAGATAAATAAAAATTAAGGGCATTATAAAATAATGTGCCACATTTGATAAATTCAAGGAAATAAGTGGAAGAAACTCTCCTGATTGGTAAAAACAAACAAACAAAAAACAGCTTAGAAAACTGAAAAGTAATTTGGCAGAACCCAGGATCTGAAACCATGAATTAAGCACAAGAAAAATATGTAACAGGAAACACAGAAGGCCACATTAGTTTTAAAAATTAGAAACCAAAAGGAAATACTTTTGACAAATGACTAGATGAAATATTTATAACTGAAGGGTAGAGGAGGTCACAAAATACAAACCAGAAATTTTCATTTACAATTTGTTACACAATGCAGTTAGACTAAGGAGAACTATTAAAGTGGAGGGAAACTCGCTGACCTGTAAAGAATTGACATACATCAATTGATAGGCATTTTAGTGATAGACATTCTTTTCGGTGCTTATGATCTAAAGAAGTGAAACAGAGCCTATCCTCTGTGAGCTTGCATTCTATTGGAGGAAACATTGTATAAGCGATATACAAAGCATACAAGATTGTTTGGAGGAGGAAATCAATCAGATACATTGCTGGTTTTGAGCATGTGAGTACAAACAAAACATTCACAAAAAACTTGCTTTTTAGTGGGAGCTAGTCTGTATAGCTCACAATGACTACTTGAACTAGATTGCTTGACACCCACCTGAAATTTGTATCAAACTGAATATTCAGAAAATCTTATGAGAAAGAATAGTGACTTCTTCCATTCTGGAACTGCACACCAGAAGCCTTTAGCCAAAGAAGAAAGGAAGCAAGGAAGGAAAGCCAGGACTATCCTAGGCAAACAAATCTTTCAGCACAGCCAGACATACTAACCAAGGCTTAGTGTCTGGAGGCAGCAGTAGCAAAGAATTTCCTTCTCCCCCCTACCCCCCCACCTCCACACACACACACAAAAAAATGTCCTAAGTTCATTGGAAATCTAGAAAAGGAACCTGGAAAACCATCAGGAATAACATCAACCAATGCTCAGACTTGGATTGACTTCCTAAAGGCTCCAAAATCTTTAGCACTTTATCCTGAGATAACATGGAAGAGCCTTGAAAATGTCTCTCTAAACTTCAAAGATCGTACAGGCAGTAGAGGTCAGCACAGGAATATCTGTGACATAGGCCAAAACCAAGCAGGACTGACCACATCACCCAAAAGTATACAGCAAAGGGAAGAACTTGGCTCTAGCACAAAAGACCCAATTTGGGAACCTAAAGCAGTTGAGAAAAGTGATCTTAAAGGAGACATTGAATAACATAAAAAAATTATTAGCAATTTAGGGATGCCTAAAAATCTAGACTAGGAGATAGTAACTTTTTAACCTTTATAATTACTGTTAGCATTAAATATTAATCACCATTAATTATATTATATCTATATCATAATTATTAATATAATTGCTAGTCTTAATGATTCTGCTAATTATTAATGCTAACTATAATTAAAATAACCATTATTTAGCAGCTACTATATATTGGGCACCATGTTAAGCACATTGTAAATATGTCACTTGATCTTTACAAAATCTCAGGGAGACAAGTACTACTAGTATATCCCTATTTATGGTTGAGGAAATGAGATGTTAAGACTATAACTTTATAGTCTTATATAGTTATATATTTATAACTATATAGTATGCATTTAGTATGCAGACTAAATGTCTGAGATGGGATTCGAATTCACATCTCCCTGGTTCCAGGCCCAAAGCTCTGCACATTTCATGACCTAGCTGCCTCATTGTAAGCAGAGACTCATAAAATTAAAAAATAAATTTTCCACAAAGATTGTATGAATATAGAAAAGAGAAGTAAAAATTCTGAAGAGAAGAAATGGAAAGATTGTTTATAAACAAAGATTTTATTTTTAAAGGCCTTGACAGTATTTCAAGAAATCATAAACAAAACTTCCTACATCTTATTACAAAAGAGCAGAATAAAGCTATATTCTATAATCAACCAATCCCTTTATGAAAGAAACCCCCAAATAAAAAATCCTAAGAGTATCATAGGCAATAATGGGAATTCCCACAGCCAAAACTTTCCAAAAAAAAAAAAAAACAGTATCAAAGAACTAGCCAGAATCATGGGCCACTGGATGTCTCAGTGGTAGTGCCTAGCCTCAAGTCAGGAAGACCTGAATTCAAATCCAGCCTAGAAACTTACTTAACTCTGTGACCCTTGGCAAATCACTTTTTCCTGTTTTCCTCCATTTCCTCACCTGTAAAATAACCTGGAGAAGGAAATGGCAAATTATTCCAGTATCTTTGCCAAGAACACCCCATGAAGAGTCTCGAGACTACAATGACTGAATTACATCAAAAAGGCAAGGCTGCATAAGAATTGATAGGTTCTATTCTGATAGGAAAACGTGATTGTTTAATATTATAAAAGGGGAAAAATACATATGACTTCATACAACAAAAACCAACTTACCTTGAAGAGTTGACTATAATGAAAAAGGGTAGATTTTAAAGGAATAGGAGACCTTCAAGTATTTCTCATTAAAAGATTAGAATTGAGTAGAAACTTTATAAGTACAAACATGTAGAGAAACTGAAAATAAATTTTATTTGAGAAATTGCATGAAGTTATATGATAATATGTAGCTAACCTTCAGAAATTTATATCTTTTCAGAAATTTATTATCTTCAAAGAGTATTGAGGTAATTAAATTAACTAAATAACACAAAAAGAAGATTCTTTATGAAACTGAATCTTCTTTTCATACTGCTTACTTTGAAAATAAGTTATATAGCAAATTCTATAGATTACTTTCTAATCTATTCTGCTTATTTGGGCTTTTTTCTGAATTTTGTTCTGTTTTCCTATCTGCTTTTTAACAATATTGTTTTGTACTGGGGGCTATTTACTATTTGTAGCTCCTCCCCCCAATTAAAAATGCAGGATAAGAAAAGAAAAATCTTTGTAACAAATATAATAGGAAAAAAAAAGCTTCATAGTGGATATATTTTTAAAAATTCTTCATACTTTTTGTTTACCAATTTCCCTTTCAGGAAGTAATTTATTTCATCATAGATCCTCTGGGATAAAAAGGTCAATTGTTGCATTCATTAGAATATGCCTCTGTGTCTCTGTGTTGAATACTCTCCGCTATTTCTTCCTCCTTATTTTATACTTTTTCTTAACTACCTTACTTAAGAAAAATCACAAGTTCCATATCCCTAAATCTGTCCCCTCTGGAATAAAGAGCATTATCATTGATCTTCTGGAATCATGAATGATCATTGTATTGGCTCTTAGACATTTCAGGTTTGTTTTTTACGATGTTATATAAATTATTCTGCTCTTTTCATTTTTAATTAAAAGCATATTCAAAATTGTTCATTTTTGTAATCTTGGTGTTACAGTATGCTCACTGAACACTCTATCTTATCCTCACTGTTCACATAACTATATCCAAATCTGAAAGATATATCATCAAAGTTGGATGCAATCTACCTCATCAGAAAGGATTTTGGAGGCCCCCAGTCTAATCAGAAACAAATCTAAAGGAAGCATATAATAGCCTATGATAAGCAGTTAATGTAATGGCATGGAGTAGGACCAAGTTCTATAGGTCTTTCTCATCATGGCATACTGTTTCTTCTTCAGGCAAGATTTTAAGAAATCAGACATCAGAAAAATGCCTATATATATAACCAAAAAATGGAAAAAGAGAGGGGGGGTGTGATCTATTACCATGTTAATAGATGAATAGAGATAGCAAGGCTTTTGTTCCCCCAGAAACTTTACTTTGTATGAATAATATAGACAACCAAGAAAGAATGGGTAAGCCCATGAATGAGTAACTATACTTGAGTAGACTAAAATGGGAAAGAAACAAGGAATGATTTGGTAAATGAACACTTTTTGAAAAGAATACCACAAATATTACTAGGACTGAAGCAGGGAAGACTCTGGATGCTATTTTTTATCTGGGTTCACAAAGGGAAGAATGAACTTCCTTCCTAATTCTTGATACCTACATTTAGTGTTGTTTAAATAAACTTGATCTCAATTTCTCTATTCCCTCCTGCACAATCCCAATTCACACTGTCCTTCTATTATTGTAGGGTTATTTATACTTCCAAACTATAAACTTTATAACTTCAGGAAAGATAAGACATTTAATGCAACACTTTTGATTAGCAGAAATTAAATTTATACTCCAAAGCTATTAGTTGACTATCACTAAAATTAATTATCAGGGCAGTTAGATAGCATAGAAGGAGATAAACCCCAACCCAGGAGTCAGGAAAACCTTAAGTTCAAATTCAGCTCAGCCACTTGCCACTTGCCTTAGATGAGCCACTTTACCTCAATTGCCTCCAAAAAATAAGGTTTTTTTTTATTTCAGTGACCCACTTACCTAAATTGAGCATGTCTTTACTACTTCCGAGTCTACGGTCATTTAGTGGAGAGAGTTAGTCACTGGAGAACTATGATTCATTCATTTTGAAAAGGAGCTTTAAAAGAAGAACATGGAAATTTATTTTTGGTGGAAGGAGGGAGTTGTTCAGTTATCTAACTAGTTTACCTTTTGAAATGTCAAATTGTAAATTATCTGTCATCCAAGATGTTATATGAAACTTGCAGGCTGGGTAAAAATTGTCATGTATTTAAATATGATTATGTTAACCAATATTATGTCATTCAAGATTGAGGGAGGGAATTATTTAAGTTATTTGTTTTATGAACTTTTACATATTCCCTAGACTTTGGAAAAACTGTAATATGTTTTCCTTCTCAGGTATTTTTGTTATCCAGAACAGAGCAAAATGTCTCTTTTCATATATATTGTGGTCTTAGTGTTACGAGAAAAATAAACCAACATATAGTGATTTAAAGCTGACAACCCATTTTCAATGAGGTTGAAAAATAAGCTGTTCTTCCCATTTTACACATATGGAGACTCAGCCTGAAGAAGATTAGACATTTACCCATAATTGTACAGTTAATGAATGTTAAAAGCAAGATCTGAATCCATGTTCCTTACTTCAGACTACTCTGTTCATTATTCCAAGTTGATATTCCAAAGAAACTGTTTCATTATATCTTCATTTTAATGTTCAGCCATGAGAGGAAAAAAAAAACACCAGCATTTTTTTTTTTTTTTCTCCAAGAGGCTAGACTAAGTATTCTCTAAAGCCCTTTCTACTTCAGTTTCTATTATTCTGTAATCTTATGGGAATGATAGTGGGTTTTTCTCCAGTTCCCTGGTTTGATATAGGGATATATTTTTCTTCATTAATCTCAATTAGTAGTGGATAGAGCACTAGACCTACAGTCAGGAAGACCTCTGAGTTCAGATTTCTTCCTCAGATACTTATGTATCTGTATGAACTTGGGCAAGTCACTTAACTTCTTTTCCTCTCAGGATTGTTGTGAAGATCAGAGGAGATAATAGTTGTAAAGAGCATAATAAGTTCCATAGAAATGTCAGCATTATTATATCAATGTTATTATGAGACCACTGATTAGCTCTAGTAAATATCAAGTTATAAGCATTATCAAGCTCATTGAAGGATTTGAATGTTTTCTTTTTATAGGTGGATTTGATGATAATTCTCCTCTTAGTTCAGTTGAACGGTTTGACCCTAGAAACAACAAATGGGAATATGTAGCAGAGCTCACTACTCCTAGGGGTGGTGTAGGTATTGCTACAGTGATGGGCAAAATTTTTGCAGTTGGTGGTCATAATGGCAATGCATACCTAAACACTGTGGAAGCTTTTGATCCAGTAGTGAACAGGTAATTATTTTATTTAGTGTGTGTGTGTGTTATGTTGTGTATATGTGTGTGTTCTCTTTTGTAATTTCTGAGTCTTAACTTGTTGTTTTGTTGTTTTTTTTTTTTTTTTGCCTCCTAACTGAATTTTAAACATTTTTATTTTCTATTTTAATCATGATTTCTACTCATTCATACAATTTCATTTTTTGCTAGTAACAGTTAATTCAACAAGTGTTTTTTGAATGCCTGTTAAGTATTTATATAGTACCAGGGCGCATTAGAAGAATGTAATTACCTCTTGCCTATGGATCAAAAACAACCACTCAAAAAGGCTTCTTTTTATGGTATGACGGAAAGAACACTGTATTTGGAGTCATAGACTCACTAGAGTTCAGATGTTTTATGTGACCTTTATTCATCATTTCTTTAGACCTAAGTTTTTTAATCTATAAAATGGAAGTGTTGGATCTTTAAATCCTATGACTTCTGTAATAAAATCATTCTTACTTTAGAATGAGATAAATGAGACTTTAAGATAATACAATTTCTTTTTTACATTTCCAGGTGGGAGCTTGTTGGATCAGTGTCTCACTGCAGGGCAGGAGCAGGTGTAGCTGTGTGTTCCTGTTTAAGTACTCAAATTCGTGATGTGGGCCAAGGATCCAGTAATGTGGTTGACTGTATGTGACTTGAATGCCAGACACCAACAATTCTGTCTTTCCCAAAAGTAAAGACAGCTAAGCTAAAGTTTTGGCATGATCATCTTGGAACAGACTATAACTATAGCTGACTTCTTATTTACAATGCTCTAAATAAGCACATCTTCAAATATGCTTCATGAAAAATTATCAGTGCTAAGGTGAATGCTGACACTGTCATTTTGACAAAACTTTAAGCAATATCAGAGTTTTGTTCCAATTTAGTTTCCAGAAAAGAGATGATTTTAAAACAAGTGCCAAAACACCTGAAATCATGTTTTGTTTTTAGTTTTTTTTTAGTCTTGAGTAAAAGTTAAAGCAGAGTAATTTGCAGTCCTTTCTTTTTCAGAGTGAGACAATCTACTGAGTTTTCAGTCTGTGAGTGAGGAGAAAATTGGAATACTTTCAGTATCGATTTTTTTCTTAATGAAGGATCATCCTTTATACTAGAAAGGTTTATTTCACTTTTTTTTTTTTTTTACTGGATGATTTAAATTTCTCAGATGTTTACAAATGTAAAACATGTTTGCACTATTCTGAGTGCACTAGGCCGCATTTAAAGAATGCTTGTAGCAATGTTGTGCAAAGCTAGTAAAACTCAGTCAGTCATATTAAGCTAAAGATTCATATTTCTGATTTTAAAATTTGACTGTTTAATGGATTTATTTTACAGTAAATAAAAAGGGAGCTTATTCATTTTTAGGAAAATATTTGTCTTATTTGCTATCTTATCCAGTTGGAAATCTTAGGAATGAGCCAGGAATCTTGATCAGATGGTGTTGAAAGGCAGAGAATCAGGAAAACTTTTTTTATTGTCCTTTTTTGACAGGCTCTGAACTACAGCCCAAGCTTAGTATTTCCTGTCCATTGGGCTGCTGGCTGACCTGTCCCTTTCCTGGGCATAACATATGGTTTTAGTTCTTAAGGAAATTACTTTTTTTTTTTTTTTAATTATTTTTTCCCCAACTACATGTAAAAACAATTTTTAACATTTGTTTTTTTAAACTTTTGAGTTCCAGATTGGTTCCCTATCTTTCTCCCTTCCCTGATCATTGAGAAGGCAAGCAATTTAATATAGATTATACAAGGATAGTCATGTAAATCATATTTCCATGGTAAGAAGTGAAATACTTTTTAAACAAAGTGTCATCATTGGCTGTGGTTTGCTAATAAGTTTAATCTCTCATAAAACTAGCACAAGATAAGTGTTAATAAATGTAAAAAGTTTAACCATTTTCCTGCCAGTTATATTTCATTTGTTTAAGCTCTAGGACAAAGAACTTTCCTGGATCATGAACCCAAATATTGCTGTGCCTACTGACTTGACAGCTTTTCATGACAATAACCAGCATTGTAAAATGGCTTAACCATTGAATAATGTGTATTTATTTGTTCACAACTATTTATTAAAGATTCTATTTTCTATCTACAAGTTAGTAAAGTTAAATACTGAGTAATTGAGGGAAGAAATCCTACCTTTATTTAAGCATAGAGGAAAAACTTCCCTGCATGTTGTTATGAGGAATGTTTTAAAACTTTCCTCATGCTGCTTGAAGCAGCTGCTTCAGCATTTCATTGCAATAGAACACCAAAGAACACCATTTCCAGTGGCATAAGATGAAGATTAGTTCTCCCCAAAGTCAAAATCCCCTAGATTCAAGGAATTCTTAGTTTTGCTTTGCCCGTGGAGAAATGACTGGACTCTTCTCATTGTGGCAAATTTTGAAAAAAGAATACTGGGGATCCCATGTCCCATAAGAGAGGAAAGCTAGACTTAAGCTGTTAATCTCTGTTCAGAGAGCAGTACTTGGGAAGACTCAAAAGACATTCACAAGCAGGACTTGAAAACATGTTGACAGACTTGTCTTCAAGCACTGATGTCAAACTACAGTCTCTCTCTTGCACATCAGACTGGGTTATAGACACACTACTTTGGGGGTAAAATTTAACATATGAGGCAATCATAAAAACATTGTCACCACACAGTCCTGTTCTCACTTCAGATCGTTATTTATTATATTTTATGGATCTGTCACTTTTTTTTTTTAATTGGATGTAGTGCTAACCACCTGTCAACTTTTTTTTTTTTCATGAAATTATTAAACCTTGATTTTAAATGGTTCTTTACTTTGAAGTTTTTGCTGGGTTTGTTTGTGTGTATGGAACGTGGAGTCAGACCACTGTTAAGAACACTAACATTTTTAATTTTTAACTATGAGAATCATCTAGAATATATATATATATATATATATATATATATATATATATATATATATAGTCTTTTCTATTGTTTGGTACTGTAACCATATCTTTTTGTTTAAAACTCTTGTGAATATTTGAAGAGAACAAAGAATGTGAACATATTCGGTAGTATATACTGAAGATAAGAAGATTAACCTGAAAAAAATTATCAAAAACACCCAAAACAAAGTTACAATGGAAAAAAGGGGACAGACAGACAGTCTTACCTTTCTTTAAATTATAAGAGGTGTATTCTAGAATATAGACTTAAAGCAAGGTCATTAGAGTAGAAAGGCTATGGTTATGACCATTTTACTGGAAAATCTGATTTATTTCATCTCAGATGGTTTTTATCCTTTATAGAGGTGAAGAATTCAAAAGAAGATCATATTGTAGACTTTAACTATTTTCCAAGAGGTCAAGATGGGAGAGAGAGGAGAAAATATCAATGCAGGAGTGATAGCCTAGGAAAGGATGGAGCCATGAGGGTGAAGAACAAACAGGATTGGGGGATGCAAAGCAGACATAGAGGGAACAGATTATGAACTGGTTGCCTCAAAAATCAAACTGCTAACTTTCTGGACCATCTGCAATCCATACCTGAGTTTTCCAGCCTTATTGCCTTTTGTACATTTTACATTTCTAGCCAGAATTGCATCTGTTGTGCCTAGTGCTTTCTGTATCTTTGCTTTCATTATCCTTCCTGTCTAGAATGGACTTCCACATTTATGGCAAATGTTTAAGTACCTCCTTTCCTTGTTATCAAACTTAGATGCCATTCCCATAAGAAATGTTCTTAAGGAACATTTCTTGCGGGGGTGGGGTGGGGCGGGGGAGAAGAAAAGGGCAGCTAGATGGTGTTAAGGATAGAGAACCAGCCTTGAAGTCAGGAGGACCCAATCTGGCTGTATGACCCTGGGCAAGTTACTTAACTCCAATTGCCTAAGCAAAAAAAAAAAATCTTCCTTCCACAGACCCTCACTTCCCTATCTTCCCACCCCCCCAAAAAAAATCTATCCCTCTTTAAATTCCTTGGAGTACTTTGCCTGGCCGTCTCCATTCACTCCATTACATCAGTCTTGTTCCACTCATTAAATTGTCAATTGCTTGAGAACAAGGTCTATCTGTGCTATATCTCGAATCTTGTAGATACTTAGAAAGTGTTCATTAAATTTGAACATTGGTCAAGAAAAGCTTCAAAGAGCATACTGTAATTTTTTTCTCAGTGAAAGCAATGAAATTCAATCTTAATATTTGAGTTTTCAGCCCTCCTACACTGAGGACCACGAAGAAGGACCCATACACATTAACCATGAGCAACTTCACAAATAGTAGGAAACCCACTGCTACCAATACTCAGCCAACATCAAACTTGAATTGTATTCTTACAAAAACAAGCTTTTGTAAAAGCACTGTCCTGTGTTCTGAAAGTTTAATGGCCTTAGACCACAAATGTTAAGGTTCTGACCTGACTGTACATTGCTTAATTATAGTGAAATCCCAAACCTAGTGCTCCAACTTTTCCTCTATGTGCCTCATTTTTGGTCCTGTCCAACTTGATTAATGTTGTGGTAATGACTGCCTTCTAGTGGTGAGTTTTATGCACAGCTAGCAAGTAGAAAAATCAATGTCTGCCAGTGTGGATTCCTCTGCAATCATTTCAGGTTTAATCGATGTAGTCACTGCTTTGCCATCTCTCTGGTCTTTGCTTCAACAGTTTCTCCACCCTCCCCACTTCGTGCAATTAATTGTTCTAGTGAATTATGCTGCTGGATGACTTATTATTTGAGCCCTGGAATGATGGTATGTTTAATTCACTTCACTATACCAATAGGAGGCAGGCCAAGCCCCATTTGGTCATTGTTTAGGTCCTGATTGACTCAGATTGAATATAAATAGCAATCATTTCTGCTTTGGGCACAGACTCTGAGGATCTTCCCCTCCCAGATTTATTTATTTGGATTTTTTCTTTTATTTTGAAAGAGGAGATTGTTTGTCCTAATTGCTCCCTAGCCTTAATCAGTGAATGATTGCTGCCTCGGCCAAGATTTCTTATTTCATCCAGGGCCATCTCCAGGTATCCTGTTCTGTATCTGGCCACTGGACCCAGAAGGTTCTGGATGGGAAAATAAGGCCTTCCACAGCCTTCCCTCTCTTAAATCCAACTCACTTGATATTATGGCATCAGCTCTCTGTTGCCATGGTTTTTTGAAGAACAAAGGACAAACAACAGTAATATTTCAGATCACTTTAGAGTAATCTAAGTTCCATCCATCTATTCCTTTAAAGCACAGGCTTTAAATCCCCCATACTTAGGAAACTTTTCCTCTCTCTTAGAATACTTGGCTTTCTTCAAAACTCAACTCAAATGACACCTTTTGTAGAAAGACTTTCCCCATTAATCTCCCCTCAAAAAACTGCTGGTACCTCCCTAACTTTTCGTATTTAGTTTGGATTATAGATGTATATGTTTTCACTGATAGAATGGGAGTGGTTTTTTGTCTTTATTATTCTGGGACCTCGTATAGTGCTCCTAACCTATGTTGTTTATCTTTTCATGGAGGACCATGACATTAGGGAGGCAATGCCCTGACAAGCAAGTGAATGGGATTTAAGGGAGGAGGACTCACCAGCCTCACTTTCTCCTCAGAGGCATCTGGATCCACTGGTAACAAAACTGGAGAGGGCCCTCCGTTAGCCTATAGGAGTCACTCAAATTCATATTGATCTGTGTATATTTTTGTTAATTAAATGCCTTCTTGAAGGTAGTCCTTATGCCATGTTTAGATACAATTCTTTGGAAATGTCTAAGTTGATAGTAATAAAAAATATGTAAAAAAAATTGTGGCTGTACAATGAAAATCATAATAAAATGTTTTCTTGTGGTTTGTGCTTCAAGCTTGTTAAGTGAAACGAAGTCAGTTGCCTCAGTCCCCAGTCTCCTTTTTGAAACAGGACTTAAAAGTCAAGATTTTCCTCAAATAAGTAAACAAGTGCTTCAAACCATCATTATTTCTGTACTGCAGACAACTCGACCCACTGCTTATCTCATCCCCTCATTTAAACTCATTATAGTGGTCTAGCTAGTAACCTCATCCTGTGGATTCAACTTGAGACAGAATCTTCTATAAATATCTTTCTTTTTCTATACAAATATTCAAGGTCCTACAGATAAACAGTGAAAGCTTTCCCAGCTCACTAATGCAATCATTTGTCAAAGAATAGAAAAGCATTTAAATATCAAGCACTTAAGCTAAACCTTGGGGATACAAATTAAAAGTCAATATAGTTCCTACACTCAAAAGAACTCACATTCTAATTGAGTGAGGCAAAATATAAAGGAGAAGGAGTTTTGATGTAATAGTGATTGGAATGATGTAATAGGACTCTGTGTTCCCCTGCTCTTTGTGGAGGGAGTGATGTAATAGGACTCTGTGTCCCCATGATCTTTGTGGAGGCTGTGCCTGGGAAAAACCCTGAATCTCAACACCACTTTCCTACTTGGTTCCTAGGGGAAACGCCCACAATAATCACCTTTAATTCTTTTGGAGATCTTGGCCTGGATCATAATCACCACCCATTAAGTGACCTAGAAATTACCCCCCCCCCAGATCATTCCCTATCCCTGGGCCATAAAAAGCTAAATAAAATCAAAACTTTGTATCCCAAATCTTTGCTATCTTCCTAATCTGGAAGCTGCCCAGAGACTTCATTTTCTGCAAACCTCGCTTGGAGACTGGGACTGGGAATTCTTTAGCAAAACCTACCCAGCCTGGGGACCCCCATCACTGTCAAGATATCTCACCCCTCAACAATTTCATAGCAAAAAGGGAAAGCCCAGTGATACTGATGAGGTTTAGATTTAGGGAACCCAAATGAAATTAGGGTTTCTTGTGGTCAGGGAGTTAAATGAGGTCTAGTGGCAGGTTCGGGGTTCAGGGAATCAAATGGAGGGGTTTGACTCCCCTGCAACCCCTCAGGATTTGGTGCAAGGGAACTCCCTTCTGGCAGCATAGAGGCTCCCTGTAAGGAATATACAGACCCCAAAACCTAGATTGATAAAAGAGGTTTATTATGGGGATTGGAAGTAAGGTTAAAGTCTGGTTAAGGAAATAGGTGAGGGTAAAGAGAGGATAGCACTGGAAACGGTATTCCAGTGGGCAGAGGCCCTTGGGGTGTCAAGTATAACATAGCATGGCATGTTTGGAACCTCTGCAAAGAGGATTTTCGTTTGGCTCTTTTTATAATGAGAGATTTAGCTAAAGGGGGCTCATGGGTGGAGTCCCAAGGTGGCTCCTTGCTGGGTTTCAGCTAGGGCTAGAATTTGAATTGAATTCAATGAGTTTCAGGACTGAGCCGACCCCATAACCAGATAACAAAGATGAAACTGTGTGTCTTTCAGGGTGGGGTCCCTCAGTGAGGCAGAGTTGAAGATTTTCTCCTTTAAGGATTTTCAGAGTTTTGGGGTCCCCTCTTCAATACCTGGGGTCTGGAAGGCTAAGTAACAGTACCTGAAGAACTTGAGGGTCAATGGTGAAGTCATGGTCCCTGATCTAGAAGATGATGGGTCTGAAAAGCAGAGGGAAGTGGACTCTGGGATCATCTCTCTGTCAGAGGTAAGGATAGTAGATCTGCATCTGAGAGAAGACATTCAGCACCTAATGGAAGATGGGAAATTAATGGTTGGAGGATGGAGGGGGTGGGGGGTGGAGAGGTGAGTATTAGTTTCTAAGTACATTCCAGTGTTACTCATACAAGACTGCGTCTGCCCTATAGTATTTTTCTTGATTCCCTTTTCTTGTTAACATCATTCTAGCTTTCACAATGGTTTCAATACCTGATTTATGGTCTTCATTTCCCCCATCATCCTCTTCAGCCACTTTATTGTTCATTTTAATTTAATAAACTCATTACAATAATTGGTATTTCAAATCTTAATTTGCCCATGTCGGACCTAGAAAAAAAAACTATCAAAAATATAAGCAAATTCTTTTGAGACACCTCGGAACACCAGTCTATGACAAACATTTGGGGTCTCCTTCCCAACCTCAACAAAATAAAGGATCTGAATAAAATTTTAGAGTTCAGTGTTCTAGCTTTCCCATAATTAAAGAATTTTCCAAATTCAGTATAGTAATGTTTTAGTCTTGTTAAATATTGTTTTATTCACCTTTTACCATACTAAGAGAATCCTAGAGGGTAATGGTAAAAGAGAGAATGCTTTTTATTAATTAAAATGTCCCTTTTTTATCAAGGACTTTAAATTATCAGAAAGTGTGTGTGGTACAGGTTTGAGGAGGAGAGTATCTAAGCCCTTTTTATTTACTCCATTTTAGCCTTAGTTTTCCAGGACCTTAGACATTTCCCAAAAGGTACATCAGTAATGTTAGTGGCACTCAAAAAAATACTTATTAGGAGCTTACTATGGACAAAGAAGTACAACACAATACAAAGAAGTTTGAACAAATCAGATTAATATAGATAATAAATTGGGGATAATGGAAGATGATCTAAATAAGGTGTGTTAGGAAAGATTTCTTGAAGGTGTGATTCTAATTGAGAAGGGGGAAGTCAGGAGGTAAGGATGAAGATGGAGAAATTCCATGAATAGGAGACATAGCTTTACATTGTTTTTTAAAAGCCTGAGGGTGAGAGATGGAGTATCTAGTGTGAATAACAGTAAAGAAGCCAGTATTACTGGATTACAGAGCATATGATGAGGAGAAAGATGGTTAAGTAGAAAGGCAATGAGTTATAAAGTGCTTTACAAGCCAGATGATTTTCTGTTTGCTCATAAGTTTGCTAGAAGGGTGAATAGTCATACCTATGCTTAGTAGTTGTATAGCTCTGTTTAAGTAAAGAATGTTAAAATACATTGTAATGATGGAGGAACTGAGGCAGGATAGAGATTGGAGAAACAATTTAATAATTTATTTGAAAGGGAAAGATTTACTGGGATCAAATGAATCCATGGTTTGGTCCCAGGGCTGAATGAGACTATCTTTCCAAGAATCCAGCAACCAATGTCGGATATAAAGATTCTTTTATAGGGTAACAAGAAGGTAAGAGATGGGGAGAGGCTCCTGATATTCTAATCATATCTAAGATATAAGACCTTTATCCTATCAAACATGATTAAGAGGTAATGATTATAGCCTGAGGCAGAGTAACTGAGGTAGGACAATTAGGGAAACTGGGTCAGGACATTAAAAGGGAACTGTGGCACAACAATATGTTGCCAAAAGGAATAATTCAATTAGCAAATGAAATTATCATTTGAATCTCCTTCCAAGCTTGCATGTATTAATACTATTAATAACTTGTCTCTGCCAAACTTTCACCCTAAACCACAGGGTTCTAAGTTTTACTTTCTGAGCCAAAAAACAGGAAGCCCATCTATTACTGACTACAGCACAATACAAATCATCATTAGTAAATTGCTTTTGAAGGAAAGGGAACTTAAATGAAGATTTAATCCTAAAGAATCAGTGGGTCGAACAAATCACAGAAACAATAGATAATTACATCAAATTACCCTAATGAAAAAGCATACCAAAATTTTAAGGATGTAATCAAAGCATGTATATATGTATGTATACAATGGTCCCTTGACACTCATCTGCTTTGAAACTCAAACTTTGAATTCAATATTTGATGCATTTTGACAAGAAAAAAAAAATGTTTCAGCACTTGACACTTATTTGGCACTAGTAGCACTTGGTTATTGTCCTAGCTGAGCAGTAGGGACATGTACTGCCCACTCCCACCCCCATTTCCATTGCCCTAAGCTGTGGATAGCTCTTCCCCAGTGAAGGCAGTAGTGTATAATCTGTCAGATTGGCACCCATGATGCTGAAGTTGTGCACATTAGCGGGCTGGTCAACACTGTCTCCTAAAACATTAGTACTGAAAGGGGCGTGGGGCAGAGTGCTCTGCAAGAGATGCAGCAGGGCAGTGGCTCAGAGCTCTTGGCTTTGGAGGGCATGGGATCATACCTTCTGCCTCCACATCTGCTGCCCCACGCCCACCCCAAGGAAGCTTGGATTGCATGGGGTGAGGAAAAGTATAAAGGTCGAGGTTCCTTTCAGAAAGTGAGTTGGGTCAAGAAGGGAGGAGCTTGGCTCCCCTAGCTGAGCTAGTTTGTTTTCTGCAGCTGGAAGCCCCTTTGCCCTTTTGGGAAAGGATGATTAGTTGCGGATTGGAGATGTAGTCTTATGGGAAAAGCCCTTTCAATACTTCTGTTTTCCCCATTTGTCATACCTTCTGGAACCAATTAACGATGAGTACCGAGATACCACTGTATCAAATGAATAGTCATGCAGACCAGGGCAGGTAAGGAATCAGATGGTAGATGAGATTTTTTTTTTTTTTCAGTTCCCCACATCCTAGCAAAACTTCTCCAAAACAGAAATTATGTGCCAAATATGAAACAATTTAAATTGTCTCCTTGGTCTGATGTAATGTTCTCTGATCGGTTTTCTTGGGGTCTCTGGGAGCAGCCTTCGTTTTTAGTTCAGTAACCACCATGAGAACAGCCACATGTTAAAGTCCAAATGCTTTATTGTCTCCTTGCCTGGGGCTGGGCAGCTTTCTTAGAGGCCTTCCGGAGTCTCAATCTCAATGGAGAAAATCCAGGAGGAGAGCCTGCCACCAGGAGCTCTAACTGAAGGTGAAATGAATTTCTGTCTCCTTGGCTCCAAGAGCTTCTCGTGTGCTTGTCTTCTATGGCTCTCAGTCCCTGCTTATATGATCCACACTGAGTGTAAACCAGAAATCACTTATAAATCACTAGGAAACCATTATTTGTTGTAAGATTAAACTCAATCACACTGAACCATGCTAAACTAGATAACCATTGTATCATCAATTCCACTAAGTTAGTACCTTGTAAGCATCCTTTGTTTCAAGTTCAGAGTTCTGGCCCATAACAGTCTGGGACATCCAGAATCTAAGAAAAGGTTAAAAAACATAACAGGAGCTGTTATGAAAATAGGAGTCTGAAACTTCCCAAAATGATGAAAAGTCTGGAGTAAGTGGAGCGTTTATTACCATTCCTTCAAGAAGTGGGTAAAGAAGTGTGCTGGTCCAGAACCAAGAGCGTGCTTTTATTAACCAGATCCCTCCCATTTACCACCCAGTATCCTGCCAGTCCTTCCTGATTGGTTAGTATTCTGCTGACTAACATCTCTTCCAACTTCTTCATGCCCTCTAGATATGTTCCCGCCTTGTCATGCATCCCATGTTCAAAGATAGCAGAAAACTTCTCTGTGGGGCATGTTGGTTAATATGCAATTAGTCTATTAAGCAAACTCATTTCTCATTTATCTTTGTCAAACTAGACTAGTCTGAGCCACGTTGGAGTCTGTGGCAAGACTGGCTGAAAAGGATACATGGATCCATTGGTTGACTCCACTTAGTTAAGCAACTTTCAGAATTCTAGTTCTCTGGGGAAAACAAACTGTTTTGTTACCATATCCTGAGGTCTAACTTGATTCAGCACTCTTGCACCTCCTTGCCTTGGAAATACACCAGCAGACACCAGAATATGCAATAAGCTTACAGGAAAACCCACCCTTATATTCTGGTCCCTCCTCTTTTTTTTTCCAGGGCTCTCACTTCAGGCAATGAAAGTTTGCTTGGGCCTCCACAGCCTATTTGGCCACAGCTAAATAGCAGAAGCTAATTGGGGCAAGACAGAAGCATCGGTGCTGCAAACCTTTGAACTGCAGCACAAGGGGAAACAAGCCCTGAACTACAGATACCAAATCAGAATAGAGGAACAGAAGTAATGGGACAGACAGGTCTCCCAAGATAGGACAGTGCATGTGAGGAACTGTGTAATATTCCATAAAACCTGAAGGAAAGAGCATGGCATCAAGCCAGGATCCTTGCTGACCACTCTATCAGTTGGGGCAGAGACTAAATTACCTAGTATGGAAGGAGGCTGAGATTCAGCCCTTAGGGAAGCCATAATTTGAGGAGAGTCATAAAGTGAAGGGAGAAGATTGTGGAGAGAGTACCAAAGTTTTAAGGAAGAAAACTCAAAAGACCTTGAACATAAACAGTTAAAAAAAAAAAAAAAAAAAACTTAACAGAAGGCAATATAATCTTTAAATCTAATAAGTGAGTCCAGGCACCTGTTATGAAATAAAGGAAAATGACCCAACATTTGAGATAAACCTGTGGAATTTAGTGAAGACACAAAATTGGCATGTATTTAAAAAATTAGGAAAGCCACAACAACAACCAAAAATGAAGATTCTGAAAATCAAAATGATTAACAAAATTAAAAAGAAAAAGACTAACCTGATAAGATTTTTAAAAAATATACAGGAAAAAAAAAAAACAAACAAATCCCCAGCTATTTAGATTTAAAAGGGAGGATCTAAATCACTAATCCTTTTAGGATTAGCCTACCAATCAAAGGTGCAATTCCCTTCCCTTGCTAACTCTCTTTGGGGTTGGTCTGCTAAACTCCTCTATGGATTTAGCCTGTCAGTCAATGGTGTCCTCTCACATCATGGCATATTCCCTTTAATGGTTTCTTCCTTCGGGTTAACTGTGAGTTCCACTAGGAGTTTGTCTTTCTCCTTGTTAATTTTAAAACCCCTTTCCTTGCTAACTCCTGTGTGTTAATCCACATAATAAATAGCACAACTTTGTAATCTGTGATAATTTCATCATGATTGTTCCATATTGTGAACTGAATCTGTATTATGCTATTTTTATATAATATTCTTACATATCTTTTCCCCTAATTTTCCTATTACTTTTATTTGATTTAAAATATTCATGTTCTTTTTAATATTAAAAAAAAACTGTTCTAAAAATTCTTTATTGAGTTTGTGTCCAATTTGCATTCTTTTGCTTGTGGATATCGTCAAATCATTGTCTTCTTAAGTGGTTATGACCCGAGATTTGATACTGTGACAAAAAGATTTGAGACACATAGTTTATAGGTTATTTAATAATTTTATTAATAAGTCCAGGAGGCTAATAATAAGAGAATAATCATTTGGCCATCTCTTTTGGACCAAAGATCACTAAAGGTAGTGTTGTCACAGTTTATGGACCCTTCAAAGAGGAGGTGTTCTTGAGGGCAGTAATCATCTCAGATTGCTTGACACAAGAAGTGTGGACTATATTAAAATGAAGGTCTTGGGGTACAAAATTTAAGTCATTCAAATCTTGGTCAAAGAGACATCAATTTTCATATCTTCTGTCTTTACAGTGGGAAGAATCAACCTTTCCCACAACTGCCAGAGCAATCACAAAAGGCAAGAATATGACTATTAGCCAAAATTTAGAATTTCTTTTACTATATTTGATTACATCTTGGCCTCTAGAAATCTCTAGATAAGAAAGCAGAAGGGGGAAAAAATCTTTTATAAAAATCTTTGTGAATTGGAAAAGACAAAGAACTCGCAAGAAAGTAGGATCCGTGAATTGGAAAAGACAAAGAACACGCAAGAAAGTAGGATCTGTGAATTGGAAAAAGAAAATAATTCACTAAAAAAAAAATTTAGTGAAATGGAAAAAAATTCCACAGACCAAAACAATACATTCAAAAACTCAATTGGACATATACAGAAAGAAGTAAAAAAGCTATTGAAGAAAATAATTCTTAAAATTAGAACTGAACAAATTGAAACTAATGATTCATTGAGACAGCAAGAATCAGTCAAGCAAAACAAAAAATGACAAACTGGAAAAACCACTAATTATCTACTTGCAAAACGACAGACTTGGAAAATAGATCTAGGAGAGATAATCTGAGGATTATTGGACTTTCTGAAAACTATGATGAAAAAAAGAGCCTAGATACTATTTTACAAGAAATCATCAAAGAGAACTGCCCAGATGTAATAGAATCAGAAGGTAAAATAGGCATTGAAAGAATTCATCTGAACACCTTCTGAAAGAAACCCTAAAATAAAACCCTCAGGAATATTGTGGCAAAATTTCAGAACTATAAGATTAAGGAAAAATTTTACAAGCAGCCAAAAACCCATTTAAATACCGAGGTGCCACAATAAGGATCACCCAAGATCTGGCTGCCTCTACATTAAAGGAAAGAAGGGCCTGGAATATGATATTCCGAAAGGCACAAGAACTTGAGATGCAGCCAAGAATAAACTACCCAGCTAAGCTGAGCATTTTCTTCCAGGGAAGAAGATGGACATTTAATGAAACAAACGAATTCCATTTGTTTCTGAAGAAAAAACCAGAACTAAACAAAAAATTTGATCTCCAAGAATAGAACTCAAGAGATGCAGAAAAGGTAAAAATAACTCTTGAGAATTGTATTTCTGTTGTGGATATACAAAAAGAATACATGTATAATTTGATTGTACTGATATAACATAAAAAGGGAAGTAGATATGGAAAAGGGATGATGGCAGAATAAGGTGGGAAGGAGGGATAAAAGAGGGAAACCACATCCCACAAAGAGGCTAAGGAAACTTATCATATCTGAGGAATTTAGAGAGGGGAGGAACATTTGTGAATCTTACTCTCATCAGAGTTGGCTCAAAGAAAAATAATTGACATTTGTTTTAGAGAAAATTCTCCTCACCTCATTAAAACGGGGAGAGGAAAAGGGAAAAGAAAAGAGTAATAAGGGAAGGAAGGGGGAAAGACTCAAAGGGGGAGGGAGGATTATAAAGAGGATAAGATCGTGATACAAGAGGGGTACATAAGTTTAAAAGGGGAAAGAGGGTTGGGGGAGGCAAGAATAAGTAAAGCACAATCTGGGGTAATTAGGATGGCAGGAAATACAGATTTAGTAATTCTAACCGTAAATGTAAATGGGATGAACTCCCCCATAAAGAGGAGGCAGATAGCAGACTGGATCAAAAGTCAGAACCCTACAATATGTTGTTTACAAGAAACACATTTAAAGCAAGGGGATGCATATAGAGTAAAAGTAAAAGGCTGGAGCAAAATCTATTATGCTTCAGGTGAAGTCAAAAAGGGGTAGCCATCCTTATCTCAGATCAAGCAAAAGTAAAATTGATCTAATTAAAAGAGATAAGGAAGGTAACTACATCCTGCTAAAGGGTAGCATAAACAACGAAGCAATATCAATATTAAACATATATGCACCAAGTGGTATGGCACTCAACTTCCTAAAGGAGAAGTTAAGAGAGTTGCAAGAAGAAATAGACAACAAAACTGTAATAGTAGGAGATCTCAACCTTGCACTCTCAGAATTAGACAAATCAAACCACAAAACAAATAAGAAAGAAATTAAAGAAGTAAATAGAATATTAGAAAAATTAGGTATGTTGGATCTTTGGAGAAAATTGAATGGAGATAGAAGGAATATACTTTCTTCTCAGCAGTTCATGGAACCTATTCAAAATTGACCATATATTAGGACATAAAGACCTTAAATTAAATGCAAGAAAGCAGAAATAGTAAATGCTTTCTTTTCAGATCATGATGCAATAAAACTACATTCAACAAAAAGTTAGGGGAAATAGACCAAAAAGTAATTGGAAACTAAACAATCTCATCTTAAAAATGATTGGGTGAAGCAGCAAATTATAGATACAATTAATAATTTCACTCAAGATAATGACAATGATGAGACATCATACCAAAATTTGTGGGATGCAGCCAAAGCGGTAATAAGAGGGAATTTTATATCCTTAGAGGCTTACTTGAATAAAACAGAGAAAGAAAAGATTAATGAATTGGGCTTGCAACTAAAAACTAAAAAGACCAAATTAAAAACCCCAATCAAATACTAAATTGGAAATTTAAAATTAAAAGGAGAAATTAAAAATATTGAAAGTAAAAAACTATTGAACTAATTAATAAAACTAAGAGTTGGTTCTATGAAAAGCCAATAAAATAGATAAGCCTTTGGTAAATCTGATTAGAAAAGGAGGGAGGAAAATGAAATTAGTAGTCTTAAAAATGAAAAGGGAGAACTTTCCACCAATGAAGAGGAAATTAGAGAAATAATAAGGAGTTATTTTGCTCAACTTTATGCCAATAAATTTGATAACCTAAGTGAAATGGATGACTACCTCCAAAAATACAGACTTCCCAGACTAACAGAGGAAGAAGTAAATTGCTTGAATAGTCCCATTTCAGAAAAAGAAATAGAACAGGCAATTAAACAACTTCCTAAGAAAAAATCCCCAGGACCAGATGGATTTACATGTGAATTTTACCAAACATTTAAAGAACAATTGGCCCCAATGCTATATAAATTATTTGATAAAATAGGGAATGAAGGAGTCCTACCAAATTCCTTCTATGACACAGACATGTGTCATAGATACCTGATACCTAAACCAGGTAGACTGAAAACAGAGAAAGAAAATTATAGACCAATCTCCCTAATGAATATTGATGCTAAAATCTTAAATAAGATATTAGCAAAAAGACTACAGAAAATCATCTCCAAGATAATACACTATGATCAAGTAGGATTTATACCAGGAATGCAGGGCTGGTTCAATATTAGGAAAACTATCAATATAATTGGCCATGTTAATAACCAAATTAACAAAACCATATGATCATCTCAATAGATGCAGAAAAGCATTTGATAAAATCCAACATCCATTCCTATTAAAAACACTTGAGAGTATAGGAATAAATGGACTTTTCCTTAAAATAATCAGCAGCATCTATTTAAAACCATCAGTAAGCATCATATGTAATGGAGACAAACTGCAACCATTCCCAATAAGATCTGGAGGAAACAAGGTTGCCCACTATCACCGTTACTATTTAATATTGTATTAGAAACGCTAGCTATAGCAATAAGAGCTGAGAAAGAGATTAAAGGAATAAGAATAGGCAATGAGGAAGCCAAATTATCACTCTTTGCCGATGACATGATGGTATACTTAGAGAACCCCAGAGATTCTGCTAAAAAGTTATTAGAAATAATCCACAACTTTAGCAAAGTTGCTGGTTATAAAATAAACCCACATAAGTCATCAGCATTCTTATATATCACTAACAAAATCCAACAGTCAGAGTTACAAAGAGAAATTCCATTTAAAGTAACTACTGATATAAAATATTTAGGAATCTATCTGCCAAGGGAAAATCAGAAACTTTATGAGGAAAATTACAGACCACTTTTCACACAAATTAAGTCTGATCTAACCAATTGGAAAAATATTAAATGCTCTTGGATAGGGCTAGCAAATATAATAAAGATGACAATATTACCTAAACTAATCTATTTATTTAGCGCTATACCAATCAGACTCCCAAAAACTATTTTAATGACCTAGAAAAATAACAACAAAGTTCATATGGAAAACAAAAGGTCAAGAATTTCAAGGGAATTAATGAAAAAAAATCAAATGATAGTGGCTTAGCTGTACCAGATCTAAAATTATATTATAGAGCAGCAGTTACCAAAACTATTTGGTATTGGCTAAGGAATAGATTAGTTGATCAGTGGAATAGATTAGGTTCAAGGGATAAAACAGTCAACAAATATAGCAACCTAGTCTTTGACAAACCCAAAGATCCCAGCTTTTGGGATAAGAACTTACTGTTTGATAAAATTGCTGGGAAAATTGGAAACTAATATGGCAGAAACTAGGCATTGATCCATACTTAACGCAGACACCAAGATAAGGTCAAAATGGGTTCATGACCTAGGCATAAAGAATGAAATTATTAATAAATTAGAGGAACATAGGATAGTTTACCTCTCAGACCTGTGGAAGGGGAAGGTCTTATGACCAAAGCAGAACTAGAGATCATTACTGATCACAAAATAGAAAATTTCGATTATACCAAACTGAAAAGTTTTTGTACAAACAAAACTAATGCAGACAAGATTAGAAGGGAAGCAATAAACTGGGAAAATATTTTTACAGTCAAAGGTTCTGATAAAGGCCTCATTTCCAAAATATATAGAGAATTAACTCTAATTTATAAAAATCAAGCCATTCTCCAATTGAAAATGGTCAAAGGATATGAACAGACAATTCTCAGATGAAGAAATTGAAACTATTTCTAGTCATATGAAAAGATGCTCCAAGTCATTATTAATCAGAGAAATGCAAATTAAGACAACTCTAAGATACCACTACACACCTGTCAGATTGGCTAAGATGACAGGAAAAAATAATGATGATTGTTGGAGGGGATGTGGGAAAACTGGGACATTGATTCATTGTTGGTGGAGTTGTGAACGAATCCAACCATTTTGGAGAGTAGTTTGGAACTATGCTCAAAAAGTTATCAAACTGTGCATACCCTTTGATCCAGCAGTATTACTACTGGTGTTATATCCCAAAGAGATTATAAAGAAGGGAAAGGGACCTGTATGTGCACGAATGTTTGTGGCAGCCCTTTTTGTAGTGGCTAGAAACTGGAAACTGAATGGATGTCTATCAGTTGGAGAATGGCTGAATAAACTGTGGTATATGAAAATTATGGAATATTACTGTTCTGTAAGAAATGACCAACAGGATGATTTCAGAAAGGCCTGGAGAGACTTACACGAACTGATGCTGAGTGAAATGAGCAGGACCAGGAGATCATTATATACTTCAACAACAATACTATATGATGACCAGTTCTGATGGATCAGGCCATCCTCAGCAACAAGATCAACCAAATCATTTCTAATGGAGCAGTAATGAACTGAACTAGCTATACCCAGAAAAAGAACTCTGGGAGATGACTAAAAACCATTACATTGAATTCCCAATCCCTATATTTATGCACACCTGCATTTTTGATTTCCTTCACAAGCTAATTGTACAATAATTCAGAGTCTGATTCTTTTTGTACAGCAAAATAATGTTTTGGTCATGTATACTTATTGTGTATCTAAGTTATATTTTAATATATTTAACATCTACTGGTCATCCTGCCATTTAGGGGAGGGGGTGGGGGTGGGGTAAGAGGTGAAAAATTGGAACAAGAGGTTTGGCAATTGTTAATGCTGTAAAGTTACCCATGTATATATCCTGTAAATAAAAGGCTATTAAATTTAAAAAAAAAAAAAAAAAAAATCTTGGTCCCAATATAATAGAAATCAACCAAGGCCCATCTGAAGGGCATCCTAGCCCGAGCCCCAGGCAAGGAGACAGACTGTGAAGGAGACAATAAAGACATTTGGACTTTATTCCTGGCTATTTTCATGGGGATTACTCTGCTGAAACAAAGGCTGGTCCCAAGACCAGCTAACCAGAACATTATTTTTGGCATCTGAATGTGAGACTAAGAATTTACTCTCAGCAGTCCAGACTGACATGATCCTGAGTTCAGTGGGAAAATCTCCATAACCCAGAAATTAGGGTGAGTACAAAAATAGATAAGAAGTAAACTTTGTTAAGGGCTAAACTAGTATTTCAGCTGAAATGGGATAAATGTTTAGAAAACAGCCTTCTCCACCCAAGGAATGTATGTAGAAAGCATAGTTAGACTAATAAAAGACCAAGGTTTGATTGTAACATGGGAGCAGATCATTGGACTTTTAGAAACATTAGAATGCACGTCCCTTGGTTCTCCAAGGAAGAAGAATTAGAGGCAGATAAATGGAAATTAATAGGAGAGCAATTAATAGAACATTACAATGATAATGGTCTTAATTCATTTCCTAAAGAAACATTATATATATATATAATTTAATACAATTGGCTTTAGGGAATTATATAAGTTTTAGAATAAGGAAAAAAGAAGAAAGAACAGGAGGAAGAGAATATTGATAAAACAGTTGAAAAGCATGAAAAGCAAGAAAGTAGTTAAGGACAGTGCTTGATGAAATTAAGGAATGTAGTGCTTCACAGCAGGAGCCATTAGGGCTTTTCCCATCCCCTTTCATTGTAGGTAGGGTAACCTACCCCCCTCAATTTACTTTTCATGGGTGAAGGGAGGAGAAGGGGGAGAAGCAGTGACACCATCAGCACCACCAATGTAGGAGCTTTGTCCACCCCCTATTACAAGATTAAAAAAGGCACTAGGTATAGCTAAAAAATCACAGATTTGTTCAATAATGAATAGAACAAGCTACACCCAGTGAAAGAACTCTGGGAAATAAGTGTGAATCACTACATAGCCTTCCTAATCCCTCTATTTTTGTCCCCCTGCATTTTTTATTTCCTTCACAGGTCAAGTGTACATTATTTCAAAGTCCAATTCTTCTTGTGCAGCAAAATAACTGTATGGACATGTATACATATATTGTATTTAACATATACTTTAACATATTTAACATGTATTGGTCTACCTGCCATCTGGAGGTGGGGGTGAGAGAAAGGAGGGGAAAAACTGGAATAAAAGTTTTTGCAATTGTCAATGCTGAAAAATTACCCATGTATATATCATGTAAATAAAAAGCTGTAATAATAATTTTTTTTTTAAAAGGACAGGATATATCTGATTTAAGAATAGAAGCATACCCTGTTATTGAAGAGTTTTACTCTTCAGGTCAAGAAAGGAGAAGATACACTCCTTTTGATCTGGAAATTATCAAAGATCTGAAAAAGGCTTGCTCTCTTTATGGGGCAACATCTTATGTTAAGATGGTGTTAGAGAATTGGGCTTATGAAATTTTAACCTCTAGTGATTGGAAAGCTATAGCAAGGACATGCTTAGAACCTGGACAAAACTTGTTGTGGCTCTCTGAATATAGTGAATTATGCAGAATACAAGACCAACGAAATAGACAAACTGGAGTTAAAATACCAATCACTTTTGATCCACTAGTAGGTAAAGGTCAGTATGTAGACTCTTTAGCACAGATTAATTACCCTTTGATAGCATATGAGCAAACTGCTCCTGCTGCTATAATAGCATGGGGCACCCTCCCTGGAAAAGATCGAAGGGAAGCTTTCACAAAAATAGAGTAGGGTCCAAATGAACCCTTTGCTGATTTTGTGGGACATCTGCAAACAGCTGTCATACAAATGATTGTAGAAAATCAGCTACAGGAATTATGATAAGACAACTGGCTAAAGAAAATGCTAATGAGCTTTGTAGAAGAATTATTCTGGGACTACACAAAGATGCACCTTTAGAGGAGATCATAAGACACTATGCAACAATGGGTACAAATGCTTTTTATACTCAGGCTATGATTCCGAACATGGGAAGACAGGATCTGTCTTGGCATCAGACTTCCAGAGAGACTCGTCAATGCTTTCAGTGGTAAAGTAGAGCATCTGAAAGCTCAATGCTGGTATAAAGTGAAAAAACAGGGTGGGAAAACAAGACCCAAATCTCCATGTCCAAAATGCAACAGAGGCTTCCATTGGGCTTCAGAATGTAGATTGACCCAGGGAAATGAGAGGTGGGACCCAGCTTCAGGGCCCCAAGTGGGATGTAATGGCAGCTGAGGTTACACCCAGAGACTCTTTAGAACTTCAGGACTCTGATATGATCAATCAGCCAAAAATCAATCAGATGGGAGAAAGGGATTACAATTGGAAAGAATAGAGGCTTCTTAACTCGACAGAAGGGCAGTGTCCAGTGCAAGCAGCTCCATTATAGTCACCAGGTGATGTGGAGAGATACAGAAGGTTTGCTTGCATCTCTACAGATGGAGAAGGAATCAGATGGGTGCTAATGAGCACCTGGAGAGAGACAGAAAAAGAGAAAAACTTCAAAACAAAGGAGAAAACTCGAGAAACATCTGACACTGAAAGAGCATGGCTGATAATGAGACTGTTGCAAAACTTCAAAACCTGCAGGAATCATTGGATTCCCTGAGATATGATGACACTGTTGCAGGATTTCAAAACTTGCAGGAATCATTGGATTCCCTGATACAGGATGAGATTATTGCAGGACTTCAAAACTTTCAGGAATCTTTGGATTCCCTGACACATGAAGTAATGGATAATAGATTGGTTTGGGGCTATTTCTAGGACTTATAGACATGTATAATTCCTCATGTTGATTCATGTTGTTTGTTACATCACTACTACTAACCTGTATTATATTGCTATGTGCTTATGTAATAACTCCTATGTTGATAGATTTATGTATACCTGTTTCAAGTGAGACCCTTCAGAAACCTGCTAATCTGGTTTGATTCTCATTTCCCTTTGGTGTTTTCATCTCCCTTCTAGTGAAGTCAGGGATGGTGTGACCACCTGTGTTCTAAAACAAAAGAAAGCAGGAGATGGATGTAAAGAGCAGGAACTCTGCAGAAGTATACTTAAAATTCAGTATGATTGATTTAATCCTACAACAAGATGTTAACTCAGTGGAATTGATAAGACAATGTTTATCTAGTTTAGCAGGTGAGTTCTCTAGTTCTGGATGATTGCCCTAGTGACATAAAGATTAGTTTATACTCAGTATATTGTAATGATGTAATTATAATAGAGCACATAAACTGGGACAAACTCAGCCAGAGACAGACTCAGAGAAGACAGAGGACTGGAGACTAGAGCTCAAGCTCTCGGACTCGAAGAGAGACAGTCCATCTTCATCAGCCTCATGGTGGCTCTCCTGCTTCCCTCATTGAGACTAAGGGTCATCTGAAGGGCCTCCAGGAAGCTAGCTTGGGCACCAGACAAGGAGACAGCCTGTGAAGGAGACTTAAAGACATTTGGACTTTATCCCTGGCTCTGCTGAAACAAAGGCTGGTCCCAAGACTCTAGAAAGCTAACCAGGACATTACACAGAATTGAGTAATCAAAGGTGCCATACTCAAGGGCAAATAGGCAGCAGAATGGGCAGCTGAATCTGCAAGCCTGTTTCCCTTGGCCTGAAGTGAATTCCCACCACCCCCTTTCTGGTGTCCTTTAACAGAAATCTCTCTAGGTCCATGGACAGCTTGCAGTAATTGTAGAATTTCCCAGGCACACTTAATGGGGGAATGTTTGGCAGTCAAAAATCCCCTTTCTTTCCATATAGCCCCATGAGAATGCAAAATATGAAAGGCCTATTTTAAGTCATTATAGATGTTCACCCTCATTCTTTCCCCCAATCTTAAAACTGTGGTGAGGGCGATAAATTTGGCCCTCTGGGGAGAGTTCCTGGGAGAAGCAGTTTAGCCTCCTGAGGCTCACCACAGAGTAACCTGCCTTCCTTTCCCCACTTTCAAGAAAATTGGATCCATCAGTAAATCATTCATTGCCTGGGTTGTGGAGAGGAATGTCCCTCAAGTCAGGTCAACTGGAATAGACTCTAAAGCTTTCTCTTGTCAAGGAGAAATTCAGTGGATTTATCTGCCACACCCAAAGTTACCCTGGTTAGGCCATCCTGGGCACTGTCACTCCTGATCCTGAGGAGACTGAAGGATAGTGCATTGGGAAAAGGCAGTTCGACACCACTGAGGGCAGTCTCTCTTCCAGTGCCCCTCCTATTTGTACTTAGGGCAAGGGCCTGGGGGTTTCCTCTTATAATGCTGGAGAAACTGAGGCAAGATAGAGATTACAGAGTTATAATATTTTATTTGAAAGGGAGAGATTTACTGCAACCAAATGGATCCATGGTTTGGTCCCAGAGCTGAATGAGACTATTGTCTCCAAGAATCCAGCAAACAATGTTGGATACAAAGATTCTTTTACAGGTTCACAAGAACGATGACATAATGGGGGGAAGCACCTGGAATGGGGATGATATAATGGGGGGAGGCAAGAGAGAGAGAGGCACCTGATATTCTAATTAATTGGGATGAGGAGAGGAACCTGATACTCTAATGATGCCTTGTCTTGTCTTATCTAAAGATATAAGATCTTTATCCTATCAAACATTCTGATGATTAAGAGGGAAGGGTGATGTAGTAGGATTACAATTAGGAACTGAAGCAGAACAATTAGGGAAAGTGAGGCAGGACAATTAGAGAAACTAAGGCGGGACAGTAAAAGGGAACTGTGGCACAACATTCTGAGGACAGTTGCAAAACCAATGGCCCTGGTCATGGAACCTCCCCGCTCACCATGATTCCTAGATATGTTAGCTGCTAAAAATTGAGCCTGTTCTCTGTTCCTTGCCCAAGCCCTACAGTCTTGATCCTTTGCCACTTGTACCCTTTTATTAAAAACTCCAAAAGCTGTTTCCAACAACTATGTCTTGGGAGTTTGAGGACCCATGGCTAACTTCTGCAGCTTCTTCCAAGAATGACTGGGGCAGACTAATAAAATGCATGCTGAGGACAGTGTCCTTCCAGAGAAGTGGGGTCCCAATTAGTGCATTTCTTTAGAGCCTCTAAAAGGCACCCCTGAAAGATGGCAGGATTTTCCTCAGCTCTTTGGGTAACTTCCTTAAGTTTTCCATAATTAGCCTGCTTCTTAATTCCCTTCTTCATATGTCCAATGAGGCAGATTAGAAAATGATCCCTTTTCTCTTTATCTCAGTTTCTCTCCTGGTAATCCTGATGCTGGTGTGGTCCCTTTAAGAATCGACTTCCCCAATCTTCCCTAGTTAATGTAATTACCTTTTGATTCACAAATCCTGATCCCTTTGAATTCCGATCTGAGCCAATTTTGGGGCTACCCCCATAGGCCCCTCGAGCTAAATCTCCCATTGTAAAAGGGAGACACTGGGACCCCTTCTTTGCAGAGATTCCAAACATGGTAGCCATGTCAGGACCCTCTGTCCACTGGACCCTCTTGTCTAGTGCTCTCCTAATCTCTACCTTCACCTATCTCCTTACTTCCAAATCCCATAATAAACCTCTTTGATCAATCTAGTTTTTTGGGCAGATAAATGCTTTTATTGGGGACTCATGCCGCTACTAGACCTCATTTACCACTGTATCCTTGCGCTGAATCCAATGGGGTTGCTTGCAGGGGAGCTCTGTTTGACCCCCCTGTATCCTAAACCTGCCACTAGACCTCAATTAAACCCTAATTTCATTTAGGTACCCCAAATCTAGACTTCATCAATCCTACGAGTGGTCTGCAACTGAGACAGCAATAGCCCTAGGAGTATCTACCAGAGGAAGAGGAGGAGGAAGACACCAAACTTGTGAGTTAGATACAAGATTCTTTTTTCCCTCTACATGGTGAAGTAAAGGAGATAATATTAATATCTCCTTGTTGGTTTTAAAGCCCTCAATATATCTAGTAGGGTTCTCAGAGTAATAGCCAAGTCTTTCCTTAATCTGGGAAAGGTCTGATATTGACAGAGGCACAAGCACCCTGTGTTCCACCCCAAGAGTCTGCTATTTCTCTCAATGGGCAGAGTGTAGGAAGGGTGACTGAATCAGGTTCCCGAGGGAGAGAAAAAGGGATCCCACTCCTTGTATGGGAGGAATTGGGGGGATGGGGCTAAAGTTTCAGAATCCACATGAAAAGGCGAGGGTCCAGGGGATCTATGGGAAGGGGACTGAATTGAATAAATATTGCCAGATATAAATCCAGATCTTGATAAGTGACTCTTCAAGTCATGATTATGCTAATTTTATGCCTTAGAGGTAGATTTCAGGAGTGGTCTTAGAAGTGGAGTTGCATCCCATTATTGAATTCTATGGCTTAGATTATCTCAGAAACTTTGTTATTTACTGACCAGCAGATTGTTATGAAAGTCAGCATTGTTTGTGGAACTATTTCACTCCCAAGACCACATCGATGGCCTTGGGGTTATTGCTATATCCTCCCTAAGGGCTACATCAACAGCACATACTTCTTCACAGTACTGATGAATGCATCAGTTATAACCTTTTCACCACCAAAAGCAGTAACTTTTTAGTTCCCCTCTCTTTTCCTCACCTGATTACCTGCAGACTCTTCCCTTTTTATAAAATGACCAAGTTCATCTTACTCTCAGTGCTGGCTCTCAAGTTTGGCTCAAGCATCCAGTGCGCTCTACCCTGTTCACTTTCCCCCTTCCATGTACTTTCTCACTCTGTAATTTAGTTCCACAACAAAAATCAAAACCATTCATTCACTTTTAGACAAAGTGCCAAGAGGCTGTGCCCACAATGCCCAGAGCCTGCATTTCCACTTTTTACCACCATCATCAGACTTTACCCACCTCTTTTGTTTACAGTTAGAAGTCTCTTATGGGTCTCTCTATGTCACTTTGTGGCTCTTGCTATGTCAGCTGCCAAATTCGTACATTTCTATTGCCTGGAATGTTAAAGAAAATCTCTTCAGATACGGTTTTCTAAGAAAGTTTTGAATGAATGCCTTTTTAATATCGAGTATCAATTTTTCTTTTCCATTTATAAACTCAGATTGCAAGATAGTGGGGGCTAAGCTCCTAAATTCAACCACTGTGTGTTGTGGGAATTTGCAATTTTACAGTTTTGGGCTTTATTTTTATTTGTATTCTTTTGTTTTCATTTTCTATTTTCAGATGTTCTGGGCAGTTTCCTTTGAATTATTTCTTGCATTATGGTGTTCAGATTTTTTTGACTTGTCATAGAATTTTCTACATTTCCTGAGATCAATGATTTGATTGAATAGGAAGCACCTTTTCTTTTAATGTTACTGTTTTCTTAACTGTGCAGTAGATTGTCCTTCTCTTTAGTTTATTTACATTTCCTATCAGTTGTCCTCCTTTGTTTGATAAGCTTAGCAAGCATTGTTAACTTTTTCTACTGTGCCAATTGTTTTTGCTCTGCAAGCCAAAATTATGCTTATTTTGAACCACTTAGGAACAGTATGTTTCAAGTTCTTGAATTCTTTGGTGTCCTTTTAAGTTGATTCATGACCCCATGTGGGGTCTCATAATTGTGAGGATCACATTATGATTATCAGTAAATATTTGATTTATATACCTATTTTATATACGAATATACCTGAAGTCATAAAAATTTAAGTGAAAAGGTCATGAAGTGGAAAAAGTTTAAGAATCCCTGTTCTATTCAATTGTTGAGTCATTTTCCTTTGTCTTGAAACATTTATCCACAGATACTTGGACTTATATACTGGATTTTGGAGGCCAAAATCTTTTCTGTGATTAATGTTTTTCACTATTATTTACTTATATTCAGATTCTTTGTGTTTTCTTTCTCCTGAGATCTTTGGTAATTTCAGTCTCTCCATTCCACTTCCTCCTCCCAATTTTCCCCTATTGCTCACATTTTTTCTTAAACGAAAAATTTTATTTATTTTTTCCCCCAGAGGATTGATCTTTATCTTTTTTAAAAAAATTTTTAATAGCTTTTTATTTACAAGTTATATGCATGGGTATTTTTACAGCATTGACAATTGCCAAACCTTTCCTTCCAATTTTCCCCTCCTTCCCCCCATCCCCTCCCCTAGATGGCAGGATGACCAATATATGGTAAATGTGTTAAAAGTATAAATTAAATACAAAATAAGTATGCATGTTCAAACCGTTATTTTGCTGTACAAAAAGAATCGAATTCTGAAATATTATACAATTGACCTGTGAAGGAAATCAAAAATGCAGGCAGGCAAAAATATAGGGATTCTATGTAATGGTTCTTAGTCATCTTCCGGAGTTCCTTTTCTGGGTGTAGCTGGTTCAGTTCATTACTGCTCTATTGGAGCTGATTTGGTTCATCTCATTGCTGAGGATGGCCAGGACCATCAGAACTGATCATCATATAGTATTGTTGTTGAAGTATATAATGATCCCCTGGTGCTGCTCATTTCACTCAGCATCAGTTCATGGAAGGCCTTCCTGAAATCCTCCTGCTGGTCATTTCTTACAGAATAATAATATTCCAAAATATTCACATACCACAATTATTCAGCCATTTTCCAATTGATGGGCCTCCACTCAGTTTCTAGTTTCTGTTTGCTCACATTTTGTCCATCTGATGGTGGTTCCCTTTGGAGCTGGGTCCTAAAGCACCTTAATGTTCTCAAATGTAGGTTATAATTCATGATTCACAAGCCTAAGTCTCTGTGTCAAGAAGAGTCACTTATCAAGATCTGGATTTATGTCTGGCAATGTTTATTCAATTCAGTATCCTTCCTATAGATCCCCTGGACCCTTGTCTTTTGAGCTGGATTCTGAAACCTTACTCCCCCCCCACCCCCCTTCCTCCCATACAAGGAGTGGGATCCCTTTTTCTCTCCCTCAGGATCCTGAGTCTTTCCTGGTTCTGCTTACTTCACTTTGCATCAGTTCAGGTAAATCTTTTTATTTTTTGGTTGTCAGATAAGATCCTGAATGTGTGTGGTGGACAAGAGGGAAACTGAAGAATTGATAAAATTGATCCCTAGGCTCAGGCAGGGAGAAGGCTCTGGTCCCACTTTCTGTGGAGATTGTTCAGTCAGTAAATCCAACTTATGTCAACAGGCTAGATATGAGGTGAAAGTGATTTTAATAAGCATTTCTCTTGTTAGTGATTTCAAGTATTCTTCCATATGATCATTAAGTTCCAATACATCTATTTATTTTCAATTTTATGGAATATTGCTATACATCTCTGACATTTAGCCTTAGACAAAATATGTCAGTGTCCACACTTGAAATAAGGTCCCATACACAGTCTCCAACTTCTCAGTTAACAGTGTAATGTTGGAGAAGCTGAGCAAGAAAGAAATTAGAAACCAATTTAATAGTTTATTAAATGGAGAAATATACTGGGACCAAATGGATCTTGGTCCCATCTCAAAGAATCCAGCATTGAGCATTAGACAGCAAGTCTCTTTTATAGGATAACAAGAACAATGACATAATGGGGGAGGTACCTGGATGGAGATAACTTAATGGGGGGAGGCACCTAGGATGACACAATGGAGAGAGGTACTGGAAAGGTTACTGATATTCTAATGATGTCTAAAATAGATAAATCTTTATCCTGTCAAACATTAAGAAGGAATAATTATAACCTAAAGATATAAAATCTTTATCTCATTAACCATTTAAGAGGGAATGATTATAGCCTGGGGTTTTGGGACAGAGCAACTGAGGTAGACCTTTATCTCATCAAACATTAAGAGGGAAAGGTTATAACCTGAGGCAGAGTAACTAAATAGGACAATTAGGGAAATTGGGTCAGAACATCAAAGGGAATGAGGTACAACAATAGCATTCTTCAAAGTGAAATAAAATTTCCTTTTTTTAAATAAAATTAAAATTTCATTGCTGTACAAAATTTTAATCTGCTTTGACGCACAAAACACTCCCTTTGTTCTCTCCAGCCCCCCAAAAATTCACAAATATTTGAATTATACTACTCAGAACTGGTTCTCAAATATCACATATTATAGTCAACTTCTAGAATCACCCTGAAGTCAATTTAGCTTGGTAAAACTAATCTACTTGCCTTGGATTGCATGCAAGTGGTAAAGATATATTCAGTCTCTATGATGAACCATTGAAGTAGGACTCTTAATGAAGAGATAATATAATACTATACATGAAAAGATCTGAAGAAAACAAAGAAATAACACCAGAGGGACCCAAATCCAGTATTTTTTCTAAATACTTTATTTTATAACAATCCTCTTGTAAAAAGAAAAGAATTTAAAAATAACAAGTAAATTCAAAAATTTTGAAAACTGCAATTATGAGCAAAAGATCTATGACATGCCATCTTTGGAATTATCTTCCACAAATTTTTTCTTCCATAAAAGAAAAACTAAAATTTCCTCACAGTTCTGGTATGTCCCTTTGCAGGACAATATATGGCAGCTAAATAGTATGAACAGAGAAGTTCTAGAAGGCAATCTCATCACTAAAGAAAATAAAGTACATTTATATATGTTAATTTTTTTTTGCACATCTTCCCCTTGAAATCACTACATAAATACAAAGTCTACATACAAAAATCACTACTGCTGAATAATGTTGCTGACAATTTATTTGACAATAAAGATTAAATGAATATGTAGATTATTTCGAGACCAGTGATTCCCCATTCATCAAATGGAAATTTATACATTTAAAAATAAACCTCTTCAGATGAATAATACTAAGATCTGATTTATCACAAAGATTACAAATAAAGGCGCAAAAAAAAATGATATAATGATAATAAATAAAAAGGCAAAACTTGCTTCAAATACCCAAAACATGATCACATTCAAAAAATCTAAAAAAATAAAGATAAAAATGGATAGCAGGTACTAAATTTGAAGGAGATGTGCAGTATTTTTTTTTTTTTTTAAATCAATACATTTTGATGTCCTGGACAATTGGCAAAGTTAATACTGCCTGTGTAAATCACTTAAAAGCTAACTTTTAAGCAAAATAAATTTCATTTCTTTAGAAAAGCCACCATCTGGCCTCATAATAAAGGGCCTAAAACTAACAAATGTGGCTAAATTATTAGTTGTTTTCAGTCTACTTCCCATACTCACAAAGAAGGGAACCAAACCATACTTTTCATTCTCCAAGTCACCTTGTATAGACATTTCTCAATATAACTAATTATCAGTTGACAACTCATGAGGGGGCAGAATTCCCTATGGAGACCAAGAAGAATATAGGAAACCACCAGTATTGTAAGAATACATTTTTTTGAAAAGTGAGGATATAAAGAGGAATTAAAGATATTGCCAGCCAGCGTACAAAATTGCTCAAAGAGAAAGTACTTCCATATTGATTTATGTATTTATGGCATGGTGACCAAAAATACCATGTGAAGCTTTTGGAGATGAACTACTAAATCTCCCAATCCCATTCCACCCACCTCATGCCTCCAAAACAAATAAAAAAAAAAAACCACATCTGGGGTGGGGGGGCAAGGAGAATCCCCCTACTTCCACTTAATGACAATAATGGGAATAGTAAAAGGAGGTAGCATGTTAAAGAGAAAGGGAAAAAAATTACTTGGAGGAGGAAGTACTTCCACTGAAATGGAGCCTTCTACCATCATCCAAATCATAACATAATTAATTATATAATTATAACACAATTCTTTTTCAGATGATTTTATTTCCCAATGAGAAAATTAATGATTAAAAAAAGCAACACCAATTCTTACAAGGCTCTAGATTTTGCTAATCTGAAGTGGAAGTGGCTATTGGAAGTATTATAGATTATTAAGACAAACTTAACCAATGGGGTCATGTAGTGTCTGGAACAAAGAACGGTGAAGAGGAGAAAGGGTATGTTGGAAGACAAGGAGGAGGAAAGTGAAAACACATATTAAGCTTTATATTTATTCTCCTTAACCTAATATTTCAACTCATATTTATTATCATCTAGAGCTACAAAAAGGAAAAATCCAAAGCAAACAAACTCTAAATAAATAATATAGTATTTTAAAATTAAGTTTGGTCAATAAAGGCTCAATAAATATATCCACTGAGTGGGGAAAATTCTCAGAAAGAAAAAGACAAATACAAAAACAAAACAAAACCCTTATCAAGAAAACCCTTCATTATAAAAATCAGGCCAATTTCATTGGACCCACTTTTCCCCTGACAGATACATAGCCTTAGCTGTCAAAAATATAACCTTTTTTCACTCTTTTTTGGGGACGTAAGGGGGAAGAAATGAATTAATTCATTCTTTAAAAAGTTTACATTTAATCATAATACTAAACCCGTATTGGTGAATAGGAAATCTATATATAATTACTAAATACCCTAGAACAGTGTTGTCAAACTCAAAGAGAAACATCCCTCCCAGTCACTAATTGAACCAGAAAATCACACATTAATATTTTCTATGTTGAACTATATTTTAAATTTATTTTTGATAAACTTCTTAATTATATTTTAATCAGGTTCAAGATGTGAGTTTGACATTTTTGCCCTAAGAGTATCTCGATGAGTGTGTTAAAATTAAAGTCCTTCTATTCCTAAAATCAGACATTTTCCAGGTTGAGTGGTATGGGAAAAAACCAAGCCACCAACCTAATGATGGCCAAAATATGTCTCAATATCTCAGTTACCTCTATCTGTGTGCCCTCTCTTGCCTATTTCTAGTTTGTGTGTACACACACACACACACACACACACACACACACACACACACCCCTCTCTCACTCTCTGTGGCTACCATCTTTTCAGTAGAACTGAGAATATACTTTATAAAGTGGGTTTTGTTCAACAGAGTTTATGTTAAAATATCAAATTCTTTCACATTTTAAATTTTCTCCAGAAGGGCAGAAAAATTGAAGGCTTCTTTTCTAAGTAAAATATTCCTCCTCTTCCTACAAAAAGAAAAACAAAAATAAAGAGACATCCAGCAAAAACTATAGTACCTAAAGAAGATTTTGTTGCTTTTTCTTTTTCTCTTGGAAAATTCAATTTATCTCACTGTCAAGGGTGTACTGCTTGCTTCTTACCGTGTATCAGAATATCACATAATTGAAAGGTTTACTTTTATAAACTAGTCTTTTAATTGTCTGCTTAAGTATAAATTTTGCCTTCGGGATTTGAAGCATGCAATGAAAAAAGTGCATCTGATTTTTAAAATATCCTTTAAATTCCTATATACAATTGTAACAGCAAAAGACTGTGAATATTAATTAACAGGACTCAGCACATTTTATATAATACATAAAAAGGGATCCACGAGTAATTCTCTCATAGGTGCAGTATGTATTGCAGTAAGAACCTGAATCATACATTGCTCACAAACTGTGCACATAAAACTATGTAAATCGATCAACCTTATAAAGAATAAATGAATTTTCAACATAAAACACCCCACCCCCCACCCCCAGAAAGTGCAAGGCCACTGAAAAAGAAAAAATAAAAGCTCTTTCATCACCTGTGAAGTAGTCTACATGGACTTGAGCTCACAAAGAGCTCATACACCAACGTGACGTGCATAGATCAGAACATAACGATGAAGAACAAAACTCAACATCCTAAAGTTGTATTTTTCTCCTCTGCTTCCTGAATAGAGGGTATATGTAGCTAAATGATCCCAGATGTGCTGCTACTCTTTACTCAACCTCCAAAATGGTGAATACACACAATGCCATAAAATTGCAACCTGACAATTATTGCTTATTTACAACTAGTTTTGATGATGTATTTTTAAAAGGATCAGAACTAAGCTTTGCCACAGGACTAAGAGCTCATATTCCTAGTGCTGGGATAGCCTGACATGCTTTTGTAGTCTTTCCTCTGGATTTTTTTAATTCTACAAACTTTTACCCAAGAAAATATGAGGAAGAACAGAATAAAGGCAGTTTAAAGGATTATATTCACATATAGAAATTTATCCTTTCTCATTTGTAACATTTGCAGCCTATACAATCAGTTATCCTGGAAGATTTTTACTATCACTTGACATTTTAGGGTCTCATTAATTTAACTTCAAATAAGTAAGAAATTGCAAAAACTCATATGAAATGAATGGAATGATTCCAGGGAAAGTATGGGCAGGAAAATGTTTCTATTAGAAAGCAAACAAAAAGGAGAATTAGCTTTTAAATATATTATAGTCAAAATAGTGTTTAAATTCTCTAGCTCATAGAAAAATCTGTTTTGGTATCACAGATATATTTGTTCAGCAATACAAGGCCTTTGCCCAAGTTTTCCCATTTGAAGGTTTTAAAAATGAAAAACTGTGCATCATTAGGGCAATGAATTTAGGAGGAAAGGCATAATTTTATATTAATGTAATCAAGTCTGGTTTACTCAAGAGTTTTGGAGCCAAGATGTGCTGGAAAATTTATTAACAAGTAAAATCATCACTGCAATGCTTTCATATCCTCTTGGAACGACAAGAAACAGAATTTGCCCCCAAGAGATTTGAAATTAATTTCCTCCAGAAAGAACAATTCATTGTGATAGAATCTTGAAAATAAAATAACCTGTGACCAAAATAAAACAATGTCACTATAATTAAAAAAACAAAAAAACAAAAACGGATTTCAGTTTTCTTTGAGTTTCAAGTTTCTGGGTGTCTTACAGTTTAATCCCTCATATTTTACCTTTAGTTGAAAAAAATAACAAAAACCCATGAGCTACTAAGCTTGATAGAAATAAAGGCTGGTTCCCTTTTCATTAAGACAGGAAATGCAGAATATAGTTACTCTTATTAGAATGCCTCCATAAATTCTGTCTTTTTTTTTCTCCACAGCTCTGGACTCAGAATAATTCTCTCTATGGCTGTCCCTAAGTAAAAGAAAACCAAAGTAATATTGTTTAAAAAGTTAACTTACAGTATAGAAGATCATATCTCAAATTGTATGAATTAAATGCTAGATTTCATCAAAGTCTTACTTCACAGGGTAGACAGAATGATACCTTAGAATCCTTCACAACTTCTGTTTCTATGTATGGCAGCTGAAACAAATACTTCCCTTTCCTCTTCACAATTAAAAAAATAAATAAAATTGAAAAATAAAGGGACATAAAACATTTCAAACATTATACCAAAATTCATTCTTTAAAAAAAAAAAAAAAATTCAAGGGAAGAATTCTTTGTGTTACTAGTAAGAATGGACTGTGGAAGATTTTGAGATGAGATGTATCTAGTTTCAAAGTTGGAATTGTTTTTTCTTATTATCAAATTATAATTTTTATCTTGCTTGTTTGTTATAAAGCCAGAGAAATGTTTACAGACCACTGACACACAACCAACTTTTCAGGCTATACACATTGCACTTCTGTCCTTGGGAAAGAAAATCACCAACTCTGCAGCTTCTTCATCTCTCTCTTCTCTAGTGTAGACTTACACAGTCCTGCCCAAAGATGTAGGCACAGATTCAGGATTTGGAAGCAGGGTCACATTCCCAATGGAGTTCATTCCACTCTTGAGCTGGGGTCCCAAAAAAGCCAAGGGCCATTCTTTCTGAGGTTTCCAAAGTGCAACAAGGCATTGAGACGCTCTAACCACTGGCTAGAGCGGTTTTGCCATCTGCCGTAGCTGCTTTAAGGCCTGTCTGATGTAGAGGACCAGCTCCATCAGACTGCTATTCAAAACCAGGGCACAGACACTAGCACTAAGCTCTGTAAAAAATTCTGTTAAGAGGAGAAGAAAACAAGAAAAAGAATTAATGAAGTTAGGGTTCCAGAAATATTATGTTAAAGATAGAAAACAGGAATCTCAAACTATCACCACTGAGCTACTCAGAACATGCATGCTTCTCAGTAGGCATTGAACAGAATGCAAGAAGATAATAGTAATAAATAAAATAAAATAATAAATAAGTAACAAATAGCAATAAAAGGAGGATAACTGGGGTCTATCCTATTGTCTGTGAACAGACTATCCACAGCCCACAAACTGGATTTAATTCGAAGTTATATAGATTAAAGAAACCTTTGTTCCACATTCCAAATCATGGCCCTTGCCATAGTGAAAGTTTCTACTCATCTAAAAAAACAAACCCAAAATAGTATATATATAAACACAAATTCATATACATAATTTACTAAGAGTGAAATGAACAGCAAGTGAGTGATCAAATGGATGACTAAGTATGTTCTCTCCATCTATGTCAAAATCCCAGAGTGGTAACTAACTCAACACACGCTACCTTTCCTACAAGTCCACAAGTTGGACTCAGCAGATGATAAAAGCCAGTAACTTTTCTGCCTCTGCTTTATCAACCTGATAGAGAAAATAAAAGTTATAGGAAAAAGCTCTCATATTTTGGTGTTTGTGAAGAGGAATCCTATTCTAGCATTTACTCATTTTGCTGAATAGGACCTGGGGCCAAGAAATGAAGATGCTCTTTAAGCAGTTCTGTCAGGATAAAAAAGGAAGACAAAAGTAATTCAGCAATCTGACTAATAGTCCCTATTTTAATATGTCCCTCTTCCTCTTTTTGTAATGCAGAAAAATGAACAGGTATATACACATTCTCTCTCTCTCACCTGTATTCTTCCTCGCTAGGATATCTGCTTGTTCCCAAAGATCATATGCATTAAGGATATGGGAAGTGATGGTGACATAGGAAGAGGTCATATTTTGAATTACAACAGGGGTGCTGACAGTTGAGCTGACGCCACCATTTCCTGCACTGCCAGCACCTGACCCTGGCTGGGAAACTCCAGAGCTTGCAGGAGAAGGCATAGGAGACAGAGGTGACGGTGTGCTTATATTTCTGGCAAAAAAGAGAAAGAGTCTTGTTACATATCTAGGTGATCAGCTTATAAACTCAGCAAACCACATCTGAATAAACAATCAAAATAGCGAGTAGATGGAAACACAGCAAGTACCATGTAATATCATAATATATTAAAATAAAATTTAAAAGCTGTCCTTGTTCTAAGGGGAAAAAAAAAACCAAACCAAAAAGTCTCTTGCCTCCAAAACAAAAAAAAAGATCATTTTCTTCCCTATAAAGAAGCAACCTTCTGGAGCGAAGTAGATGTAAAGATGCAGGGGTACTTTGCATAACAATGGCTATCTACCCTCATGGAAAAATGTTCCAAATGGATAAGAACTTGGCAGGTGACATGGTTCAGTGGTTAGGAAGTCAGCCTCTTAATCAGAGACAGGTTTCACCTCTGATACCATATTACTGTTTGTGTGGCAATGGGCAAGTCACGTAACCAATTAAGGAGCAGAAACAACTCTCCAAAGCTGAAGTGCAAAATATTTGGAAATCTACAATTTCCATAGAGGATGAAACCATAAGATTGAAACCTGCAAAAGTTTTGTCCCTGACTTTAGATTTAGTAGCACTTTCTCTCAAGGACTCTTATAAATGAGATTAAAAAAAAAAAACCAAAAAAAAAAAAAAACAGTTGCACAAATATGAGGCAGAACAAGCTACTTCCTTTTTTGATCAGTAATTTCATCCTTAGGACAAAATGTTAGAATCAGGGAAAGTTATTGTTAAAAAAGTGAAAATAGAGCTGGGAGTCAGGGCTACATTATTATCACAGCTCAGGCCCTAATAAGCAGCTAGGAACCATGGGTAAGACACTGAACCACTGAATTTCAATTTTTTTTTTTATCAAAAAAAAAAAAAAAATGGGTCATGTATACTTATTGTGTATCTAAGTTATATTTTAATATATTTAACATCTACTGGTCATCCTGCCATCTAGGGGAAGGGGTGGGGGGGGTAAGAGGTGAAAAATTGGAACAAGAGGTTTGGCAATTGTTAATGCCGTAAAATTACCCATGTATATATCCTGTAAATAAAAGGCTATTAAAAAAAAAAAAAAATGGAATGAATAACTACACAGAGAGAGAGAGAGAGACACATAAGTACATATAGATATGTTATATATCTGACATTAGTATATATTAATGATATGTAGTTATAGATTACATACGGGTATATGATCTAAATCTGTTATAATCCAACATATCTATATCAAATGTATAAATTATCTATATTAAAATATAGGTTAATCTAGAGATATATTATGTAATCTATATATAGATTACATATCTAATCTGTATATAATCCACATCTATCATTCATCTATCTGATTCCTTCCAACTATAAAATTCAATGTAATGTATTCTTCCTGAACATTTTTTACAAAACCATGAATTTTATAAAGAAAATAATGACTTAAGTTCAAGTGACAGATAAGTATGAACAGAATCTTATAATTTTTTAATTTAAAAAGTAAAAGTTAAGGCTAGATGTTTATGTTTGTATGTATAAAATATGTGACCAGGTAGTAAATGTAAAGATCAGTTTTACAGATTTTAATGAGATTTGCAATTACCTTGAGATACCTGAAGAAGCTGCCTGTGCCGCTCTGAATGAACTCTGCAATAAAGAAGGGGAAGTTTATGATCTCCAAGCATTATCATCAAACTCTATTAAATTTAGATCTCCTAGTATTGGGAAAAAAATATCAAAAAGAAGAAGAGAAAGATAAGTTGCAATATACCTTAAAATGTTCATTAAGGGTCCGAGAATACTTTATTGCAGTGTCTTTCTTACAACGAAACATTGCCATGTAAAGAATGGACTGACAACGCATGCTACATATAAAAAGAAAATAGAAATGAGCTGACTAATGAAATTTAAAAATAGATCAAGACCACAGAATGCAAGATCAAGATAAATGGTCACTTATAAAATAATAAAAACATATATGTATAATTCTTTTGGAAAATAAAATACTAGAGAGGAAACATATCTTAGAGAAAAAATGTATATACACATATTGGTCTCCTAGGGATATCACAAAAAAGGAAAATTTATTGAAATAGCAAATATTTAAATATGTATCTAATGAGATTTATAAAAATATAGAGGGAATATTCATTGAACATATTACAAATTATGAAATGCAAAGTATAAACCATTTGGTTATCAATCAGTTTATAAAATTTGACCATGTCCCAAAAGCATTTTAATGTTTAAGCACTTAATTTGATTTAACCCTTTTAGATTAATTCATCATCCCAATACTTCCCTTTATAATACATTATATATTTTGAAGAAAAAAATTTTTAAAATTTTCTTTATATAACAGGTCTTCAAATGATGCAAAAATAAATTCTAAGCAACACATGGAATAAAAAAGGTACACACCATAAAACAATGAAAATTTTTTCTTGTGTAGATGGTGGAGAATCTGGAAAGGATTTTAATGACAGTATGAATCTGTAAAGAAGCAGAGAAACATACCCAGTGAGTTAGGAAACCAAACACAAATCTCATTATATTAAATTTTCCTGGAGCCAAACATTGAAGGCAGGTTGAAGGAAAAGCAACAAAAATGATGATCCATGGAGTCAAATATTGACCCAGCTTTTGGTAAAGGTAAAAACCATGATCTCCAAATATGAGGTTCTGAGGAAAGATGGACAGGGATTGGGGGGGGGGGGGGGAAAGAAAGGGTAGAGGTGAAGCAGAGAGAAAGAAGGGAAAAGGAATAAGCATTCATATAGTGCCCACTATATGCCAGTCACTGTGCTAAGCAACAAGTATTATTTCATTTGACCATCACAACAATGCAGCAAGACAGCTACTTTTAATGAGAAAACTCAGGCAAACAGGTTATATATCTTACTGAGGGCCACACACTTAATTGTTTATTAGGAAGTGTATGAAACTAGGGATTTGAACTCAGGCCTTCCTGATTCTAAGTATAATGGTCTAGCCACTATACCACCTTGATGCCTGTGGAGGAGAAAGGTCAAATAAAGCAGGTATACCCCAAGCACCATCATTTTATATAAATGTAAAGAAATCGCTTAAGACTTTTCTTACAAGGCACTGATATATTGTGTTTCCAAAGTATCTAGACACTATTTTATTTACAAGGCACTGATATATTGTGTTTCCAAAGTATCTAGACACTATTTTGATAAATAAAAAGCTTTAAAATGTTATGAAATTCAGTTTTTTTGCCAGCATATATAAAATATTTTAAATCATAATAGTACAGGTAATACAATATGGCAGTCTATGCCACTTTTATATATGTTAAAGTCTTCACGATCTTAGGTGCTTAATAAGTGTTGCTTGATTGAAAAACTAATGGTTTAAGTCATTCAAAAAGCTGAATGAGGAAATATTTCACTTCGACTGCTTGAGATAGTAATTCAATCCAATGTTCAAGAATTCCTGTATTATAGAATTTCCCTCCAGAAAGGTGAAAAAACAGATAATAAAAAGTAGAACGTAGAATTAGAAGTAAGAAAGGAATGAAGAAAACTAGACTTGGTTAACTCATAGTAAGAGGCAGCATTTCATAGAACAGTTATCCAAACTATCCATTACTTTTTGCATATACCGGTGGTATTTCCTTTCCTTGAGCACTTAAGTTCAAGTATTATGTAAAAGATTCTTAAACTAAGATACCAGGGAAAGTCATGTTTTAATAGAAAATACTTTTATTTTTTCTTTAGAAAAAATTTTCAATAGTATTCTATTTTTCCAAATTAAGTATATAGTTTTCAATTCATTTTTGTTAAGACTTTAAGTCTGATATAGGTTAAATATATGCAATTTTTAAAAATACATTTCCATATTTGTCAAATTATACAAGAAAAATCAGACCGAAAGGGAAAAAAAACACAAGAAAGGAAATACTATGCTTCAATCCACATTCAGGCCCCATTGTTCTCTCTTAGGATATGGATGGAATTTTTCATTCCATGTCTATTGAAATTATCTTGAACCACCATTGTAAAAAAATTTCAAAAGAAATATGTTAAAGTAAACATAAGGAAGAGGAGAGGAAGAATGTACCAAAGTCACTATACTTACTTAATGAAATCTACAGTGTCTGAAAACATGGAGTAAACTGACTTGGATGTTGGATTTTCAGACTCTAAAGCAATTCCACATTCAATAAAGGACAGGACAGCATCCAAGTACTTAAATGCTTTTCCAACCTTGTCTGACTGTAGGGAAACAAAAAACAACACAATCATTGTTAGGCTGAAAAGAGACTGACTTTTTATGCTATGTCAATGAAATGATCAACTACTTTACACAACTTGATAAAATAATAACAACAAATTTATTTGGAAAATAAAAGATCTAGAATATCATGGGGAAAACAATGTGAATGAACTATGGAAAAACACATCCAAACGTGTATGTCAGAAAGGAACAGTCATCAAAATGAGGACACAAAATGGAGGTAGAAAGCCTCTATTAGTCATCTCCTGAAAGAAACCTTAAAGTGAAAATTCAGAAAAATCATAACCTGAACTCCAAGCGTCAAAGTTATAGAAAATATAGTACAAGCAGTCATAAAAAAGAATTTCAGAATAATGATGAGTCACAATCACACATAATTTAGCAGCCTCTACTTTAAAGGACTTAAACTCAGAATATATCAGAAGGAAAAGGATAGGGGTTTAAGGTCAAGAAGGTTTGCCCACTAAAACTGAATATGATGTTATAAGGGGAAATGGAGACTATTAATAAACTAGAGAATTTCCTTATTAAGAGAGTTGTGTAGAAATTTTGAAGTTCAAACACAGAAAGGAAGAAAAGCACAAAAAAGGTAAACATGAATGAACAAAGATAAATTCCTGCAACCAAATATGTGGAGATGATACATGTCCCCATAGAACTTTATCATCAGAAGTCATAAGAAGTACAATTAAACAAAGTCTAGGAATAGTTCTGTCAAATGTTGCTGATCTTAAGAAAAAGAGAGATATACCGAGATGAAGAGAAATCAAGTTAATGGGAAATTATCTCACAGACTCAGAGTGTAAAAGTAAACATCCACACAAATGAGGAGGGTTTGAGGGGAGTGGATCACACTTGAATCTCATTATCATTTTAACTGATCAAAAGAACACATACACACAGTTGGATATAGAAATACAGTTGCTTCAAAAAGAAAAAAATTGGGAAGAGGAATTAGAGGGAAGTAAGATGAAGAAAGGGATTAGTATTAAGAAATTAAATATGTATAAAAATATTTATAGCTTTTATTTAAGGTAGAACTTGAGGTGTCCATAGATTAAGAAATTAACGAATAGGTTATAATAGATAAATACTGACAGAATGCTATCATGCTAAATTCATATCACTGTATTGTTTAACCACAATTTCAGTAACTGAATCATGCTATATACATTATGATAGAGAGGTAAAGGATCTAGAGTGCAGAATAAGACAATTATTCTTTTGGACACGACCTGTATGGAAATTTGTTTTGACTATATTTGTAATGGCTTTTCTTTTCCTTATGTTCGTAATTGAGGAAGAATTGCAGGTAGGCAGGTGGTAAGATAGAATTTGGATAATTAAAAAAAATTAAAATTTAAAAATCCAAATATTGAAAAAAATGGAAGAAAATCTAATATAAAAAACAACTGACATAGGAAACAATTTAAGGAGAAATCCATATCTGTACTTTTCATATTTAAGTGTTTCAAAAAAAAAATTAATTGAGGGGGAAAAAAACTAAAATTCTACTACAGAAATCTGTTTTTATTATATTCTCTTAGAAATTATTAGAAACTAGTTGTGTTCATGTAAAATTCTGACCATACCAACTTAAAAAAAAAAAAAAAAAAAAAAAAAGAGTTCCAACTTAGAGGAATACTTTTAAGATGACATGATTATTTCACGTGCATAATTAAATGTCTGGTTTTTAATGATTAATAATCTCAATCATTAAGCACTCGAAAAGTCATGATTAAAAAAAAAGGACTCCTAAATTAATTTATCATAAATCACTCATAAATGAAAACTGCCAAGATCTATTAGAACCAGAGGCAAGGTAATGGCAGAAACAGACTACTAACTAACTCCTTGGGGAGAGGGGGAAAAGACAAAAGGAAAATCCCAAAGAATGTGAAAGTCAAGACCTAAAACTTCCATAGTAAAGGAAAAAAAAAACACCCCACAAGAATTCAGAAAAAAAGTATTTCCAGTAGTAAGGAACTAGAGCTGGTACTTTCTGTTTTAAGAAGGAGAAAAGTATGGAATACAGTCTTCCAAAAAGTAAAAGATAGTCTTCCAATTCTGCAAATTTAAGGATAATTCTATAGAGGAACAAAAAAGTATTTTATTTTAACAGGAAGAGGAATTTCTAGTGAAAAAAATCAAAACAAGAGTAAGATCTGTGAAATGCAAAAAAAAAAAAAAAAAAAAAAATTTCAGAGAAAACTCGAAAAGTAAATTTATCTGAGCATTTGAAGAGTGGTATGAAAAATATAGTGCTACTAGTTCTAATAAGGGGAAAAAAAATAGGGGTCCCCCTTCAAAAAAAGAGTTTAATGTCCTCAAAGCCTATTGAGAGAATTAAAATCAAAACAGAGGACCCAAGATAAATTAATTTTGTTCTGAGGGTCTTAAGATAAAGGAACAATTTAGTTCAGAAAGTTTTAGTTTTAAATTTTAGTTGAGACGGTAGAAAAAAAGGTGGAATGTCATATTTGAGATCCATCAAAGGAAAATGATCATACAAACATGGAAGAAAATTGGAGCATCAGATGAACCTCACTATCAGAAAAAACACAAACACATTCACACAACTAAAAAGGGAAGCATACACAAAATTGAAATAAATTTTCTGCATTAGCATTGTGCAAAAAAAAAAAAAAGTCATTCTGTATTCTGAATCTTTCACTTCTTTATCAGGAGGAGATGATTAACATATTTCACTATTTGTCCTCTTGAATCATATTTGTTCATTATGATGATTAGAATTCCTGATTCTTTATGATATTGTAGTCATTATTACAAACTTTCATCAGTACACACAAGTCCTCCCAAGGTTTTCTAAATACATCCCCTTCATTCTAATAATACAATAGTATTCTATCATTTTTAGACTATAATTTAAGATATTTCAAAGTTCCCCATTCTTTGCCACTTCAAAAAAAGATATAAAGATTTCTGTGTATCTTTATAGAATTTGTTTTGCTTAGGATTAATTCTTCCTTTATTCTACCCTCCTTTTGATTACCCCATGTTACTTCTCCTTTTCCTTTCCTTTTTCATGTTGAATAAAATGTATTTCTGAGCCCAAATGTGTTTGTATGCATTCTTCTATCCTTTGACTAATTCAGATGAGGTTCAAGTATCAGTCACTTCCTCCTCATACCTTTATCCTTGTTTATACCAATGTACTGAAGCACCTTGCTTCTGTGAGATAATTTTTCCTAACCTTCCTTTCTCATATTCCTCTTTTGCTAACTATCTAACTCTTCTCTTAAAATCATCAAGACAAGAGGATAATTCCTAGTCCTTGTCTAATTAGATTTTTTCTATGATCCCTGATAATTACAGGGCTCAGAGGGTTAATGCATCACCCGCCCTCTATATTAGAATGTAAGCAGTTTATTTCTTTTTGATACAATTATTGTTGTTCATTCATGTTTACCTTTTTATGTTTCTCTGAATTCCTGTGTTTGAACTTCAAAGTTTCTACTTCTGGTCTTTTCAATAGAAAGGTTTGGAAATCTATTTCATTAAAAATCCATTATTGCCCTAAAGCATTATACACAGTTGTGCTGGAGAAATTATGTTTTCATTGTCTATTTATTCTGCCAGATGGCGGATAGTTCAAGATCTAATACTTTGGAATAGAGGTTGATAAATCATGTGTGATCTCAATTGTGCTTCTCAGTTTGTTCTTTCTGGCTCATTGCAATACTTCTTTGACTTGGAAACTCTAAATTCATTTTGGAATTTCATTTAGGAATTCATTTTGGATCACTATTTCTACTTTGCCTTCAAGTTACAAAAATACTGGATAATTTCCTTTCAAGATTTCCTAAAATAGGTATCTAAGCTGATTTTTTCCCCCAGGCATAATATTCAGTTAGTCCAATGCTTCCTAAAATTTCTCTTCCATCTGTTTTCAAAGTTACTTGTGCTTTTACTGAGAAATCATCTATTTTTCTTCTATTTTTTCAGCCTTTCACTTTGCTTTAATATTTTTATTCTCTAATGTGGTCGTTGGATTTTTTCAGAGGTCCATTCTGATTTTTAAGGTGTTGCACGGGCAAGGATTTGTATATAGCTTCTGTCTAACTGTTAAATTACCTTTCAAATTCTTTATTCCATAGCTCTCATTTTTTTCAAAATGTTTTCCTGTAGTGCTCTCGTATAAACACATTTTAAATCTTTTAATTTTAACTCTAGAATTCTTAACTTGAATTTTTGCTTAAGCTTTATTATTCTTTGAAGCTTCACTTATACATGTAATGCAGTTATTCTCCTCTTCAGGGTTTGTCTTGAACTTCACTATCCCTGTAACAATTCTTTAACGTTATATAATCTCAATCTCAAACTTCACTGAAGCAAAGCAAGCCCTTTACATAACTGTCAACAATTCAATTCCACTCACTATAATGGCTTTTTCATAACTTTTCATTTCTCATCACACCTCCTCTATCTCCTTCATTCCACTTTCTCTTATCTGAGAGCTGTGGCTCATGTTTCATTGGAAAATTAAATTTTCTTTTGTCTTCCACATCACTCAGATGCCTTCTTCCGATATCTGTCTTTACCCTCACTTCACATAAAATGGCCATTCTCATTGCCAAGGTGAACTTCTCACACCATCAAATTTTCTTCAGCAACCATCCTCATAACATACTCAACAAACTCTCTGTTGAGTTATCCACCCCTGCTACCACTGTGTTCCCTGTTGTGACTAAAGGATTCATCTTTAAAAAAAAAAAAAAAAAAAATACAAATCATTGCCTCTAACTTTTCACTCTCAACACTCTACAACCTATCTTTCAATTTTATCATTAAACTGAAATTGCTCTCATCAAAACTTTCAATATTATCTCTTAAATCCCAAATATAACTCTCCCCCCATTTCTAATTTTTCTTCACCTCTCTGTAGTCGTTGGCATTGCTGATCACCCTTTTTTCCTTTATACTCACATAATTCTTGGGTTTTTATGATACTGACCACTCCCATTTGAGTCTCCTTAAAAGGAATTTCAAAGTGAGAGTGTCCCCTAAAACTTTGTCTGGGCCCTCTGCTCTTCTCACATTATCTATATTTCACTTGGTAACCTTACCCTAGCTCCCATGGATTCAATTATCATCATTATGCAAATTGTTCATCCTTCATTATTCTTCTGACCTCCTGTCTCAAATCTCTAATGTCTATTTGACATCTCAAACTTAATATCCAGTTTAACGTTAAATTCAAACTGAACTAAACTAAACTAAAAACCAAAACTGAACTTATCTTTCCCCAAAAATCTTCTCCACTTGCTAGCTTCCCTACTAGGCGGTCACTGGAATATTCCAATTATCCAAATTCACAACCATAGCTTTTCATTCCCTCACATTCCTCCACCCTCCCATATCTAACCAATAATACCTTTGTAACAACTTTTGACTTCCAACACTGACCCTCCTAATGCAGGCCTTCATCACCTCATGCCATTGTCATAACCTTCTGGTTTGTCTCCTCCACTGCAGGCTATCTGTCTCTATTCACCTTTCAAACTGATCTTTCCTAAAGCATAGATCTGACCATGTCATCTCCTCATTGAAGAAATTAATAGCTCTTTATTACCTACAGGATCAAATATAAAATTCTGTATTTGTTTTAAGTCCTAGGTCATACAATAGATAGAGTGCTACCAGACCCGAGAGTTAGAAAAACTCATCTTCCTGAATTCAAATCTAGCCACTTTTAATAGCTGTGTAATCCTGGACCTAATCTGCCTCAATTTCCTCACTTGTGAAGGGAGCTGGAAAAGAAAATAGCAAACTACTCTACTGTCTCTGTCTCAAATGGAGTAAGAAGAGTTGGACACAAGTGAAAAATGAGTGAGTCAAAAAAAAAAAAAAAAAAAAAAAAAGAAAAGAAAAGAAAAAGAAAAACTGGATCACTCTTATATAGTCTAATCTCCTTATTTGCACATTGCTGCCTTTCATGCCTTCTTACCAGAAATTGTATACCATTTTGACTCCATAATGACTCATTAATTATACTCATGCCTGAATTTTTCTTACTTCACATCTTAAACTTCCTGGCTTCCCTTAAGTCTCACTTCAAATTCCACCTTAAGCAAAAAGTTTTCTCCAATACTCCTTTATCTATGCCTTCACTCTGTTGATTATTTCCAATTTTTCCTGATTTGTAGATAGTTTATATATAGTCTTACCCATTAGAGTTTGAGCTATTAGAAAGGTAGCTTTTTTAAAGGTGAGGGAGGCTTTTTTTTTTTTTTTTGGGTATCCCCAGTGCTCATTACATTAACCAAAATCACTCCTAGAATAAAACTGCTTCAGGAAACTAATTCTAGTTTTTAGGATGGAAATGACTTGTAAGCTTAGATCCACTGTGGTTTAGAATGTGAAGTTTCCTGTATTGTGTCATGTACATTGTATACAACAGATACCTGTTGAATTGAATTGGATTTATACTCAGATTTACCCTGGGCTCTTTAGACTGAGTTGGTATAGTGATGATCCAGTTTGCACAGTAATTTGAATTTGTACTGAGTCTTTCAGATATTTGAATTTAAATGATTATTAAATGACAAATTACTGGAGAAATCCCTGTCTTCTCCCAAAAATTTGCCTCACCTAGACTATGTATCTCATCTAGGTGGAGTTGTTGCTTCCTCAAATAGAAAACCTAACAAAGAATTTATGATGAATTCCAGTCCATTGTGTTCTACACAGAGAAGTCCAGGGAAATGACAGAACTTTTGTCTAGATTGCCTAAAGCAAGGGATGATTTGGAAGTAAAGGACACAATTAAAGTCCTTTTTCTTCACCCCCTTATTAGAATTGGTCCATCTCTCATTATATTCATTCTCTTTCATTACATGTTGGTGGTACTCTCAGGTACATCCACTCTTCCAAGATCATATAAAGCCAAGGGTCCTCAAACTTTTTAAAGAAGGGGCCAGTTCACTGTCCCTCAGATTGCTGGAAGGCCGGACTATAGTAAAAGCAAAAACTTTGTTTTGTGGGCCTTTAAATAAAGAAACTTCATAGCTCTGGGTGAGGGGGATAAACGTCCTCAGCTGCTGCATCTGGCCCACAGGCTGTAGTTTGAGGACCCCTGATATAAGCATTGTGTGGATTCCATGAGGGGTTTTTGTTATTTAAGTGTCTCTATTAATTATATGCTACCATGATTACCAAAAGGATTAATTACCCAGAAACTATAGCCATTTATACATCACAGAGTAATAAAATTTTGGAGATGCCGATATATATATGATGATGAAAGAAAATATGTGCATATTTTTAAAAAAATCAACAAGGGAATAAAATTTGTCAGTAATTTTAGTTCTAAAATCTATACTTTCCACAAATGCTCATGTAAGGTAGTCTAAAGGAACCTGTTATAATTTTCATAAGAACTTAGGCTAAAAATACTAAAACCTTAAAAACAGGGGGAAAATATGATCAGAAGAGAGGGAAGAGAACACTCACCATTGACTCTGCCTTGTGCTTTAACTTTTTGGCTTCCTTCAGGTGAAAAGCAGCAACTTGTCTGAAAGGGAGAAAAAAAAAACACCACCACAAATGAGTCCACAAAAATCCATAGGATTTAGGTGCACTTTTTGAGATTAACTTAAAAATCCCAAACTACTCAAATTCTTACTTTTCAAGCTTGACTTGATGCTTTGGGGGCTTGGAGTTACCATTTGGCAAAGAAGGCACAGGAAAAAGATCACCTGGAGATGCCTAGAAAAATAAGGCAGTTCAGAATTGAGTATTTCAGTTCAGAGTTCGGAAATCAATCTTCAGAAGTGAAAAATAAAGGTGAAACTAAGCACCATATAAAGTTGACTAAATTCAAGAATTAATTTTTCTGATCACTAAAAAATCCTAGATTATTTATTGATTCTTTTCACTCCTATTAAACCAAAAGACATAACATATAATTTATCAGCATAGCTGCTATTAAAATTTTCTTCCAGTCAGTTATGAATATAGTCATAATTTTGACAGGCCCACATTCAGTTACAAGATTCCACATAGGGTCAGGAACTGCAGTTTAAGAAGATGAGATATAAAAAGGATGAAAATTCTTTTCAGTGTCAAACAGGAAGAGAAAGGGAAGAATCTTGGGAAGATAGCTAAGATCAAAAGCAAAGAGAGCTTAAAAGTCTTCTATCTCAAATACAAGGCAAATACACTAGAGCAAACTAAGTATGAGGACTAATGCATCCAGAGAAATAATTGATAAAAGAACTATGCTGAGAATAATTTTACATACATATACTTATTTGTGACTAATAATAGCCATCTCTAGGGCAAAAAGCGGGGGTGGGGGTGGGGTTAGAGAACAAAAACAAAATTTACATGTTAACTTTGTTAGTATATTTGAAAGAAATAACAAATTATTGAGTAAATTTGAAGTTTCATGTATAATCATCTGTTTTGTTGACTTCGATATGGAAATGCTTTTTTAAATCCATAAATGAAAAAAATTATTTTTTAAATTTTGAGGAAAATTCAGGATAACTGATACAAAAATTATATATATAGTATTCCTGGAATTTCTATTTTGCTGCTCCAGCTCTCCTACAGTCTTCCCCTTGGCTAAATCCCAACATGGTGGGCTGTTGAAATCAACAATGGTAGGCACTGATTTCCCTTTTATGAATTGAGCCCTGGTCCTTTCTGCTGCTCTGGCCTTTTCCCTCCTCCCATAGCCTACTGATTCATTGGCATAGGGTAGTCTGAACTTCAGAAAGCAAAGCAGCCCCGTGGCATAAGAGATATTTACATAGGAATATGGAGGCCAAGGTGAAGTAAAATTAAGACAGAGGAGCCAAAAGTACAAGTATGTTTACAGCTATAAAAGAAAACAGCAGCAAATCAAGGAGAATTAAGTGAAAGTGGAAGAATCCCATCTGCCCCGATTCCCCAGCTCCTACTCTTCTTGGATCAATGTGAAAAAAACTAAATCTTAGTAAGTGTGAAACAAACCTAGAAGACTAGGAATAGGAAAAGTAGAGAAGAATCCAACATTTATGGCCTCTGAGACTGTTGAAATAACAAAGTAATCAGTATTTCACAAACTTTAAAGAGCAAGTCTGGTGCACTTCTAGTGATTCCGCAGAGAACAAGTAATAGGAAAGAGCACAATAGCACTGAATCTTCAGGTGATTAAGTAAAACACAGTAAAAAGCACAGTTCATGATACACATAATCTAAGAATCAGTGGAGTAATTGATATAGGCAAATTCAAGTTGAACAAGAAGACAGTGAATAAAAAATTTAAATAAAAAGTCATCTTCATGGACAAAAACCTTAAGACAAAAACAAAAAATGAATCTAAATTAAAACTCCCTGTGGAAAATCTGAAGGAAATAGAAAAAATCCTGAAAGATTCTTTGATATGACAGTGGAGGTTAATGTCAAACAAAGCTTTCCAGAATGATTCAGAAAGTAATCAGTGAAAAAATATAAGCAGAAGCTAAAAGTTAAGAAAACACCATTTTTCACTAGAGTAAATTATTTAAAAAGGAAAAAAAGAATCAGAATGCAAAAATTCAAAAGTTGAAAGAAAAATAGAGCATTACTAAGGAAAAACAAAGTTCTTACAAAACAAGAACAAGAAATTGTAAAACTTTCAGAAAAAAATTCATGAAAAGAAAAACAATCATATAAAAAGTAGACGGCAAAAGTATAGCTTGTATAAATCCACAGGACAAGAAAAAGATCCCAATTTTACCAAATAACATATTAGTCAAATGTCAAATCCATAACACTAAAGAAAAATTTTTGTAGGCAATAAGGAAAATACAGTGCACCCTCTATGGAAAACCAATCAGAACAGAAAAAGATTACGAGGTCCACAAAGATCAATCAAGAAATTAAAAAGAAAATTTGGCATGATATTCTGAAGAGTAGAAAATGATGGATGGTATTCTTAAAACAATGTTAAAGCCTCAACATAAAAAAAAAAAAAAATTACACTCTCCATAAAAAGGGAAAAATTTTAATTACTCCTTTCAAAGAACTAAGAATTCAATAGGATATTTAATATCTAAGTTGACCAAATAGTAGAAAGTAATAAAAGCAGATGAAATGAAATCTGTTTTCATGTGGCTAAAGTTAGATAAAAACATAAAGTTGGGAAGTGAGGATCTTTTTGAAACAATGAATTAATATTATACTTTAAAGGGAAAATCTTTATTTCTTCATTGCATGGAGGGAAGGGTAAATAAGACTATGACTTCATTAGTACAGGAATTCTGGCTGAGGAAACTCTCTTTACCAACGTAGACTGGTACCTGCTTTGCAATTTAGTTTTACAAAACTATTTGGGCACTACGGCAAAATTGGAATCCAAGATTTCTGTGACAAGGAAAATTCTAAACCACAACTGACTTTCTCATTTTAAATTCTCATTAAAATTCTCATTTTAAAGCAACTGTATGGTATGAGAGAGAAAACTTTTCTTAGATAGAGGGAAAGGGCAGCCCAGGTAATGACAGGTAGGACTCTAGAGGCAAGGTAGCTGAGAGGCTTTCAAGTTTTTCTATCCTTTTGGAATGGCAAAAAAGTAAGAACAGAACATGAAGGTACAATTTATGAAGAACAGGACCTGACCTGGACAGTGATATGAAGCAGCTACCCAGACATAGGGAACTGAGGTAGCTATATGGTAGAAATTGTTAGACTTGAGCAAAAATCCTACTTTGAATGCTTATTAGCTAAGTAACCCTGGGCTAGTTCAGTTATTTGTTTGTAACATGGGGATGATAATAGCACCTACTTCAAAAGATTGTTGAGAGGTGACATATAAAAGAGGATGAGACAAGGCCCTTACCACTAATACTTTTAGGAGAGTTGTACACTATAGGTAATTAGGGTTAAAAAACTAGCTCCCAAAAAATTAGAGACTCCACCTTTTTTTGTATCTTGAGCCCCTCTAGTGAAATCTTTATGTGTAAACATATTTATATAATTCTTTTGTTGCACAAGAAAGATCAGATCAAAAAGGAAAGAAAATGAGTAAGAAAACAAAATGCAACTGCACAGCATCAAATAAAGTGAAAATGCTATGTTATGATTGACATTCAGTTCCTACAGTCCTCTCTCTCTGGGTGTAAATAGCTAACTTCATCACAAGATCATTGGAACTAGCATCAATCATTTCTGTTGTTGGAAAGAGTCAAGTTCATCATTAACATTGATGTTGCCATACACAATGATTTCCTAGTTCTGCTTGTCTCTCTCTCCAAGCCTCTCTAAAATCATCTTCCTGATTGTTTCTTATAGAACAATAATATTCCATAACATTCATATACCGTAACTTATTCAGCCATTCTCCAACTGATGAGCATCCACCCAGTTTCCACTTTCTTGCCTCTAGTGAGAGTCTCTTTTAAAATAATGTTTTCAAACAAAACAAAATGTTTTCTTCATAAAATTCATTTTTACGATTATAAAGAAAACCCATTAATTATAAGTTAGTGCTATAATTATAATAATTACTTTCATTTATCAATTTTTAAAGTTCATAGATTTGGGAATAATCAAAAGAGACAAATGATCAAAAGATTAAAGGGTAATAAAGGACAAGCAAAAAAATGCAAACAAGAGCAACAGATCTGATGTATAGTCACAAAACACTGTCTTCTGAATTTGACTGGCTCTATTGAGAATTAATATTTCTGGGAAAGAACTCTGGGAGATGACTAAAAACCATTACATTGAATTCCCAATCCCTATATTTATGCCCACCTGCATTTTTGATTTCCTTCACAAGCTAATTGTACAATATTTCAGAGCCTGATTCTTTTTGTACAGCAAAATAACGTTTTGGTCATGTATACTTATTGTGTATCTAATTTATATTTTAATATATTTAACATCTACTGGTCATCCTGCCATCGAGGGGAGGGGGTGGAGGGGTAAGAGGTGAAAAATTGGAACAAGAGGTTTGGCAATTGTTAATGCTGTAAAGTTACCCATGCATATATCCTATAAATAAAAGGCTATTAAATAAAAATAAATAAATAAATTTTAAAAAAAAGAGAGAATAAATATTTCTGGGGAAAGATTCAAGAGCAGTTGTTAAAATGGGGCCTTTTAACCTTGGAAACCTACATTACTGTCAAAGGCATAACCTCAACAATAAAAAACTGACTATGTTAAACAGATAAAAAGCATTGTCACAATGGCTAACTTGTAAAGATACTGACATATTACAGAATTAATACTAAGAAAATATTCCCTTCTCAGAGCTAGTCAAATCAAACAGAAAAATAAAAAGGGAAATAGAGATGAATAAACTATTTCAAAAATTAGATATGACTAATATAGGGTGATTTTTAAGAGAGAATATTCAAGAATACTTTCCCTCAGCATTCCATGGATCCTTTACAAAAAATGTCAATAAAGGAATTGTCTTAAGACTACAAGGAAACAAAAATAATAATGAATAAAGGAACCAGGAGCATGTGATACAGACCTAAATAAAAATTAAGTAATAACATCCTGAAGAATGAGTGGGTAAAAAAACAAAAAATAGAAATGATAAATGTTTAAAATAATAATGGAGAAACTGCTACAAATTTATTCACTCTGGGTAATAAATGAGCAAATGAGCAATGTGTAATTTCACTTGCTTTTAGGAAAAAACAATTAAAATTTTGTGTCTCTCTCTCACCTTTTACTATTTCAGACCACATTTAAACATTGAAAGTGAAGTACAGAATGAAGAGATCATCTAAATAATTTTATAATCTCAGATATTGTTACTTAATTATCTTATGTCGATTTATAAAATATAGCAATTTTCTGAATATTTCAGATATTCAGATATACTGGGGACATAGGAACTTCGCTTTATTCTCAAAATTACAAAGCAACATTCAAATTCAAATCAAAAATTCAATTAATTTTAAAAATGAGGGTGAAAAAACATACATACAAATATAATAAAGATGAAGAGTGGAATTTATTAAATTTTTAAAAATAAGGGTTAGTAATCATGATAGCAGGAAAAGTTAAAGCGAAAATAGATTTAAACAAAAGAAAAATAGAGAAACTACATTATATGTCACTCATATTAATCTATACTGTTTTATACTGTTTAAAATAACTACTTATTTTAAAGTTGGAATATTGCTATAGTACAGGAAATGATAAGTTGGGGGGAAATGTGGAAAGACTTGCCCTTATGAATGAAGGAAGATATTATCCACTTTCAGATAAACAAGAGGAAAAATAAGAGTAGTATGCATTAAAAAATGTATTATACAAATGTACATAGTTATAGATATCTGTGTGTATCCATAATTAATTGTAATTTTCTTGGTGGGGAGGGGAGGAGAGGAAGGAAGGGAGAGGAAGAGAACCAAGTAAAAAGTGTACGAGAAAGAACAAAAAAAAAAAAACCCTACAAGGAAACAAAGAAAAAATGGACAGTTCTGAATACAATGTGTAATATTTATTATATAAGGTTTTTTGAAATACAAACATATTACTTTATATTTTTAATCATCTTTTGTTCTGCTATTCATATGGGAATGTTTTCTTTTTTCTTTTCCTATTTAAGTTTTTAATAAATAAATTTTTAAAAAAAGAGGGTGTGAGGGATGGGGAAGAGGGTAGCAAGGAAATTAGAAGCCATTAAGATTCAAACATTAGACTATAGTAATATGGAAAGTCATGTAAAACATATATTGGATATGTTAGAACAAGAAAAGTTCCCCAATTTGTGCCCCAGGATCGGGAGCTAGAAAACCTACGTTAATATCCCATCTGCAATAAATCACTTAATTCCCCTGGTTTTTAATGTTCTTATTTATAGAGTGAAAGGATTGGATTAGATAATCTCTGAGGTATTTTTTACTTCTAGATCTATAATTCTGCAAAACCAAATTTTTAAAAGAATATAGACAGACACATCGCCAAAGAAATGTTAAGATAACCACAACCATATACATGATTGCTCCAAATCACTTTGAGGGAAATGCAGATAAATAAAAGAACTAAAACTTCATTTCATATTCATCAGATGGGCAAAAGAGACAGACATGGTTTTTGTTGGAGGGCTATGAGAAGAAAGGTACACTAATGCACCAATAGTGGTCTTGTAAATTTATCCAATCATTCTGGAAAACAATTTGGAATTGCATGGGAAAATTCACTCTAAAATACAAAAATATCCTTTGATCCAATGACACTGCTAGTACTACATACCAAGAAGATTAAAAAACATTAGAGAGATTTCCAGAAATATGGGTAGCATTAGAGAACTGGAAGGAATATAGAGAATGGCTGAACAAAATGAGGTCTATGAATGTAACTATATTATTGCATTGTAAAAGTGTTGAATTAGATGATATTAGAGAAACTGGGCAAAAATTTTTTAAAATAGGGAAAACTAGGAGAACAAGACCATTACAACAATGTGAAGGAAAATAATACTAAATGACTTTAGAAGATAAATGTAAACTTTAATAGACTATAAAGGACTGAAGAGCGAGCATTTCTCTAGTTTTGGGGGAAAGAAACAGTAGCTAGAACTGTACATTTTCAGATATATGTTGATTTATTTTGCTAAAAGTACTTATTGGTTATAAAAAGAGAGGTCTATGGGGATGAAGAAAGTTATTGGAAAGAGTGACAGTGATGTTTTTCAAAAAGAAAAGGGCATCAATAAAACAGTGAAAATGAAAAATACAGATTCAAGATTTACTTTGCAAAAGTTATATCAATCAAGATTAAGAACTGAGACTTGTAAAGACAATTTTGAAAGTAACATGTTGAATTAAATACATACTTTAAAAGGAAAACAAGCAATATATAATATGAGATTTGTAGGGGGCTGCTAAGTAATACAGAAGATAGAGGACTAGAGGCACTTACTAGCTGTGTGACCCAGTGCAAGTCACTTATAACTCCAACTGATCTCTTCTCCCCCCCAAAAAAATTTGTATAACCATGAATATCTCTCTACTATATTGTTTATTGGGAAATGGTCGTTCTAGTTGATATTTGTGAAGTTCAAAATACTTAAAATGAGGGAGAGAAAAGGTTGACACTTAAGGAGTCAAGTGAGAGAAAAATCTTTTTGACATAATAAAGTCACTCCCCAATAAATATATGTGCAAAGGATGCAAAGAATTCTCAAAAGAATTGCAAACTATTAACAACCAAAAAGAATGTTCCAAATCACTAAGGGAACACTCAAGAGAATTCATTGTATAACTATTTATAAGGATAACAACAACCAAAATTAATAGCCTAACTTAGAAGAGTTGTGGAAAGATGGGGATAATGACGGATGGCTGGTAAAGATATGATAGAAATTGTCATATCATTCTAAATAAGAATTTGGAATAATGCAAAGAAAATGATTAAAACACTGAAGCATTTTTGACTCAGAGAGTACAGTGCCAGGTATATATACATAAGGAGATGAGTGATAAAAATAAAGGCCCATATACAACAGCACTTTTTATGGTAAGAAAAAACTGTTAAGTAATTATCAATGATTAGGGAATGTTACAAAATTGCACGAATATAAAGGAATATTTCTATGCTATAAGAAACAATGTAACAGAACTGATTCAAAAGGAAGTAATGGGAAAACAATATATATAATAAATATAAAATGTAGTAGACCGAAGGGCAACAAAATAGTTACAACTAAATGTTTCAAAATTATATTGAACCAGTTTATTCCCCAAAGAAAAGTTAAGAGAAAACACCTCAATTGTTTGCAAATATTATAGATATGTAACCATCACATCACTTTTTTGTTTGCTAATTAGTTTTGCTGACATGTTATTCTAAGACATAGCTTTCTTTGGAGGAAGAATAGATGATGTAAAAGCAAAATGATAACAATTTCTAAAGAGTTAAACCTAGAATAGTTAATATATCCCTAAAAACCTATTTTCCAATTAAGATAGAATAACTTCTATGTGATTTTAAGCAGTATATGTCATATAGACCTCTTTCCAGCCTGAAGTGCAAACCTGAAGTCTTCAAATAAAAAAAAAAAAAAAATCAGTCAGAAAATATGGATGTGTGACAGACAACCTGAGTTGTTATACTTAAATTTGAGAAATTTAACAGCTATATTCTCTTGTCTGGAAAATTAAAATAGATATGTATGTAATAAAATGTGTATGTAAAATAATATGTAATAACATACACTCACATACAGGCTTTTTTGTTAGATATACTTTTCAAAGAAAACATAGTATTATCTGGTTTTCAACAATTCATTATTATCTGTACTCACTTTATTACTTGTAGAATTTCCAGAAGGCTTTCCTTCCTCTCTCTTATGTTTAGAAGAAGAATCTTTATGGCTATCTTTAGTGGTGCTAGTACTTTTGGAGTGCCCCTGAGCACAGGGGGAGGTTTCATTCCTTGGTCTTTTCTGTACATTCTTGGCTGGTTTGTGGGAAGGTGACTCGGGTGGTATTGGCGGTAGCTCTTTCTTCACGAAGTCTGAGGAGGGCTTCAATCTGGAGAAGAATACCACACTAAACTAAATCTGGCTATAATATCAACTGCTGGACCAGCTATTTATACTTAAATTAAGAAAAAGTTGCTGTAGTCAAAATAACTGTTCAATTAAACAAGGTGGAAAAGAATAAGGAAAAAACTCCTGTAAGAAGTCTTGTCTTATATGCTTTAGATATATAAAGACAGAAGGGAATCTACTAAGAGAAAAAGAAAATCTCAGGGAATTTTAGTAACCCTAGATAATCTCATTCTAGAACAGATTAGAATTAAGCTTTTTAAAAAAAAATGACCCTTTTACTCAAGAGATCTCACGTCTAGGTATATGGATCAAGAAGGTTAAAGTCAGATTTAAAGGGTCCCATATACATCAAAATTATTTAAAGGATGACTTTTATTTGTGATAAAGATCTTGGAAGCAAGGAGACACTCACTGAGTAGGAAATAGCTAAACAAAATGCAGAAAAGAAATTTAATGGAATATTACTATAACTATCTGGAAATGACAAATATAAAGAATTCAGAGAAATATGAGAAAGTATATCAACTAATGGAGACTGAAGTAAGCAGAGACAAGACAGCAATATTCAATTTCTAAAACAATGGAAATAATAGAAAGAACAAGAATAATAGTGTAATTAAAATCACCAAAGGAAACAGAAGGGGGGAAGTGAGAGGAGAAGAAAAAAGGAAAAGAGAAAGTATAAAGGGAGAAAGGGAAGGAGTACTTGACTAAAGCAAATAAATAAGTTAAAATACTTCAATATTTAAAAAGATTAGATTACCACTTGACAACAACAGAAGCTTACAGAGAAGACATAAAATCTATTATGAAGTGAACTTAATCACTGATATAATTTCCTCTCTATTCAATTTCTTCCTCATGACCCATAAAATAAAAAGAAGTAAGTATGGTGTGTGATCCAAATACATGTTGCTTTTATTTATGAGGAAAGTTCTTACCTCTTTGGGAGTTTCTGATAATTAGCAGAATTGTGGAAATGAAATATATGGATAAAATATAGCTTCACATAAGTTACTAGCTGTGTTAATATTTTTTAAAAATCAACATTTTCTGAATGTAAACTGCTTGCATTTTTGTTCTTCTTCCTGGGTTATTTATACCTTCTAAATCCAATTCTCCCTGAGCAACAAGAGAACTGTTCAATTCTGCACACATATATTGTATCGAAGATTTACTGTAACATTTAACATGTGTAGGACTGTTTGCTATCTGGGGGAGGGGGTGAAGAGAGGGAGGGGAAAAATCGGAACAGAAGCGAGTGCAAGGGATAATGTTGTAAAAAAATTACTCTGGCATGGGTTCTGTCAATAAAAAGTTATTTAAAAAAAAATCAATATTTTCCTTTAAACTTTATACTGGTAAAAATAAAACAATATCACTTTTTGTTGTCATTACCTAAAAGGGTACTTTAACTACACAGTTCTAGCCATATAAACAAAAGCCAATCTTATATTTAGTGTTTTGGACATTTCTTTCTGGATATCGTCCAACCTGTACCTCAAACACAACAAATTCCCAAACAAGTTTCTACCAAATTAGTTCCTTTTCTTCACTTCTGTATAAAAATACTGACACCCAAAACTTTTTTTTTTTTTTAAATATTAAACTAGGCTAGAAATCTTGGCATCATTGATGACTACTCCCTCTCCTCATATTTACTTACCTACCAAGTCCTAACAAAACCCAAATCTCTCCAATCTGCCCCCTCTTCCACTATTAGCATACTAACTCGGGCTTTTTGGTAACTTCATGCCTTACTTATTGCAGTTTCTTCCCATGTCATCTCCCAGCCTAAAAACCTGCTCCCCATCAAAAATATCTTAAACACTGTGGCATTTTTCAAAGAATATTTACAATATGTATTATATTTTAGGAAGATTATTCTGAAACAATTTTACAAAAGAGATTAAAAGGAAGGCTTATTAATTTCTTAATTTAGCAGTTCAGATAAAAGGTAATAAGGCCTAAAGAGTGGCAATAGAAATTTTAAAAAAAGAGAGAACAGAATATGCAGTCAATAATTATTAAACTGTGTAATACTAGAAAAAAGAAAAATATTAACTACATATAGAATTTACATAATTAAAAAGGATAATTTCCAACATACATATATATTTTCATTTCTATGAAAGAGAATTTATTTTATTTCTAATATTCCCAAATTTACAGCAATGTAAACTTGTTCATTTTTAAAAATAATCCTCAGAAACAAAATATTAAGCAAAAGCAATATGTTTGTGTATATATGTACAACCAAATAGCATCACATTCAGTACATTTTAATGAGTGTTACTGCATAATTTCAAACAAATATATTTTCACACATTGCTCTAGACTTAGTCTCATTAAAACTGAGCTCTAGCGAACAACTAAATTTTTCAGGGGATATATTTTCTAAGTTTGATGAGGTGTCTGTTGGGGAGCATTATGTGTCAATAAGAAATAATGTAACTTAGAAATTTAAAAGATGAGCTAAGATGGGGCTAAGATGACCAGTTTTAGGTTTGCAGAATTGAAAAAATAGAAGCCATTATAAAATAATGGGATCATTTTATTAACTAGTGTGCTCATCTTTATACTCACCTTTGTTTACTAGAGTCTTTGTGAGCATATGATGACGACAATTTGGTTTCTTTCTCCAGTTTGATTTTCTTGCTATCAAAGTCTCTTTCTGCTTCACTCTGTAAGTGAATTAAGAGAAATTTCACAGACTTAAATATTCAAGTAAAACAATATATGAAAAATTCCCAGAGTACAAAGTATAACCTGACAATTTAGATTTCGTTTTTCTTTTTAAACTATCAATATATAGGAAAAAAAATTAAAATCAAGCTTTCCCAGGTTTTGAAGTAAAGGACTTATAGTGATTATGATTATTTAACTAGCTTGAGGAAATGAAGTTTTAAGCAAGAGAGAAACAGGTATGTGTATTTTTATGTAGCTTAAAAATTATTTTTGATCTATTTATTCAAATGGATCACCTAGCCAAAGATCACATAAAAACTTTGTTAACCTTCTTTTTTATCCAGCTAGGATTTGAAAGTAATGATGTAAAATTTGAATAGTCTCATCCCTACCACTACCAATTTCTTCATACCAGCATTGAAACTCTAAGTTTACTCATGAAAACTTCTTTACATGACTAAGAAGTGGAAACAATAGCACAATTCAGATCTTCCAATTTTTGATTACCTCAGGTGAAATATCTTAGGGAAGCATCAAGTCAGCCTTTGTTAAAAACTTGAAATTCTCTCTCAAAAGTTAAGATGGAAAAGAAAATAATTCACTTCTCAAATTAGCAGGATAAGAGGAATGTTCCAGGTCACATGATCAACCTGACTAAATTTTTCATCAATCCCCACTCACACTCAAAAAATCCTTTAAAAGAAATTGCACTCCTACATCATGCACCTGATATAGGCCAATTCCCAATGAATTCAGAAGACAAAAATAATTTTAAAAGTGTAAAAGTGTTATAAGTTATCACTGAAAAAACCATTTACACAAAATGACTCAAGAAATTTTGCTCAGGATGCACAATAAGATGCCTCATCCTCTGTAATTGCAGATTCTTTCTCAAATAACAAGGAAGAAGAAAGCAAGTTGCATTGCATAGACTGGTTCCTACATTATCAACTGCCAAAACTACAAAAGTACTATTCCAAAACCTCTAGCTCTTCCCATGCAAAAAAGGTAGTATGTAGAATAAATTAATATTTCTGAAAGATGTTAAGTTACCTAAGGTAACAGATAGAAAAAAGAAACAGAGGATAAATAGGCAAAAAGACAACTAAACTATCACTTTTTTTGCAGGTGTAAAGGGTTTTCTTACAGAACCTTACAGAGATAACTAAAAAAGAAGAAACAAAGGATAACTTCAGCATAGTTGTAGGATGCAAAATAAATCAGCATAATTAGCACTTGTGAACCTACAAAACTCAGCAAGAAGACATTTAAAAAAAAAGAAATTTCATTAAAAAGTTACTAAATGGTATTGGAAGTCTATCTACCAACAGCAGTCATATAAATATAGGTACAAGACATTCCAGAAAAAATAAAAACACTACTAATAAGGAAATATACCAAATATCCTTGGAAGGCCAAGCCAATAAAATTGATATTACTAATTAAGTTATTTATTCAATGACATAAACTACCAAAGAATTTATATCGCTAGAAAAAAAATAACAAAATTAATCTGGACGAGCAAAAGGTCAAAAGGAAATGAGATGATTTGATATTGGTTAAAAAAATTCAGTGGGACAGCTAAGGTACACACTTGGGAAAGCTAGAAAACAGAAGGGCAGAAATTAGGCTGACTTGTTGATCTCATACGACATCCCAACTTAGATATAAATGGTCCCACCACAATCACATTAGAAGAGCAAAGAAGAAATTACCTGTATTATTTCTAGATGAGATAATCAAACAAAGTACAGATAAGATCACAGAAGGTAAAATGGATAATTCTGACTGCACAAGTTTTTACATAAAAAATGTAGCAGAAATTAAAAAAAGGAAAATCCAGAAAATCCTTGTAGCAACTTTCTCTGGTAAAAGTCTTATTTCTATATTATATAAAGCATATGAAAAGGATATGAACAAAAATATCAAAGAAATCCAAGCTATCAGCAGCTGTATTTAAAAATGTTCCAAATCAATAATAATTATTAGAAAAATACAAACAAAAGTAACTGGGTTTTATGTTAAAATCCCACTTGAAAATTTGACAAAAAAGATAAATGACAAATATTGGACTGGGTACAAGTAAACAGATATAGCAATGCCTTGCTCATGGAGTTCTATAATGATAGAGAAGCTGCACCTATATAGAAAAAGTTACTTTACACTGATACATTGTTGGTGCATCCAGCCATTCTGGAGAGCAATTTGGAACTATGCTCAAAAAGTTATCAAATTGTGCATACCCTTTAATCCAGTAGTGTTACTACTGGGCTTATCTCCCAAAGAGATCTTAAAGAAGAGAAAGGGACCTGTATGTGCAAGAATGTTTGTGGCAGCCCTCTTTGTAGTGGTCAGAAACTGGAAACTGAGTGGATGCCCATCAATTGGAGAATGGCTAAAGAAATTGTACATGAATATTATGGAATATTATTGTTCGGTAAGAAATGACCAACAGGATAATTTCAGAAAGGCCTGGAGAGACTTACATGAACTAATGGTGAGTGAAATGAGCAGGACCAGGAGATCATTATATACTTCAACAACAATACTAGATGATGATCAATTCTGATGGACGTGGCCATCTTCAACAATGAGATGAACCAAATCAGTTCCAATAGAGCAGTAATGAACTGAACCAGCCACAACCAGCAAAAGAACTCTGGGAGATGACTAAGAACCATTACATAGAATTCCCAATCCTTCTATTTTTGCCTGCCTGCATTCTTGATTTCCTTCACAGGCTAATTGTACACTACTTCAAAGTCTGATTCTTTTTGTACAGCAAAATAACTGTTTGGACATGTATACATATATTGTATTTAACTTATACTTTGACATATTTAACATGTATTGATCAACCTGTCATCTGGGGGAAGGGGTGGGAGGAAGGAAGGGAAAAGTTGGAATGGTAGACAAGTTGGAACTGTCAATGCTGAAAAATTACCCAGAAAGAAAAAAGAAGAAAAAGTTACTTTATTGAGTAACTTTTTAAAAGAGTTACTACTCTCTTATACAGGCATATCACTATTAAGACTATGCCAAAAAGGAAAAAGACCCACATGTACAAAAATATTTCTATCAGCCATTGTAGTAGCAAAGAAAAATAAAAGGAGGGACTATCCTCAAGTCCCAAAGGGAGTGATGGGGACAGATCAGTGCTTAAGAAAAATTACTTTGAGAGCAGGGAAAAGAATGGATAGAAGAGAACAGAAACCATTTACAAGACCACTGCAAAAATCTAGGCAAGAATCTTTTTATCAGAAAACAAGTAAAAGTTATCTATGATCTAGCAAAAGGAAATGTTGAATCTTCTCTCCTTCTGCACCAATCCTATCAGATGAAATGTTAATAATTCAAAAAACAACCTCAATCCAAACCAGTTCCAATTGTTCAGTAATGAAGAGAGCCATCTACACCCAGAGAGAAGATTATGGGAACTGAGTGTGGACCACAACATAGCATTTTCATTCTATGTTGTTGTTTGCTTGCATTTTGTTTTCTTTCTCATTGATCTGATTTTTCTTGTGCAGCAAGATAACTGTATAAATATGTATACATATATTGGATTTTACATATATTTTAATATATTTAACATGTACTGGACTGCCTGCCATCTAGGAGAGGGGGTGGGGTGAAGGATAGGAAAATTTGGAACAAAAGGTTTTGCAAGGGTCAGTGTTGAAAATTACCTATGCATATGTCTTGTAAATAAAAAGCTTTAATAAAAACAAAATAAAATAAAAAAATAATCTAGGCAAGAGATGCTAAGGACTTGAACTAATGCTGTGTAATTAAGATAATTAAGGTTTAGTGAGAATTTTTAAGGATGAAGAAGAGGATACATTTTTAAGTCACCTAGAATGAACTTGCATATGGAAAAAGTTAATTAAAGCAGAATTAGGAACATGGGGACAATATACTGTAGAAAACATCAAGGAGGAGATCAAGAAGAAGTTAGTCATAGAAAGACAATCATTTCATGAGAGAGTGTAATATTAAAGATAATAAAAACAAGGGATTCTGGAACATAGTTCTCTTGGAAGCAAAAGGAAGCAGAGGTAAAAATGGCAAAATTTGGTAAATGAGTGTCTGTGAGGTGACAGAGAATCAAGTATAACAAGGGTTACCAACTGAGATTTTAGAAGAATGGAATTCAAAAGAAATGGAGAAATTGGGAAGGAACATGAGTTTTGGCAAAAAGATAATTAATTTTGCTTTGGATATGTTAAATGTGAGATGTCTCTAGAGCATCAAATTTGAAATGTCCAACTGACAATTAATGATGGAAGATTGAATGTCTTAGGAACAGGCAAAGAGTTAATAATCAAATCCACAGAAACTGATGAGAACACCAAAAGAGTAAGCATAGAAGAAGCCTTGGATCACCCTCATTTTTACAGATGCTAAAACTCAAAAGCCCAGGGGCAGCTAGGTGGCACAGTGGATAGGATACCATCCCTGAAATCAGGAGGACCCAAGTTCAAATCTGGCCTCAGACACTACACTTCCCTAGCTGCTTCCCTCAATTGCATAAAAAAAATCCAAACAAACAAAACCTCAAGTCCAGAGAAATTTGCCCAGAAGTAGCAGAACCAGGATTAAAAGTGTCCAATGATACCTCTTTTCCCCCTAGTATCATGTAGGGCTTTGTTCACTTGAAGCAAGCATGATTCAAATGCACTCCAAGTGCATATAGGCCAACTGAAATCTGACCTCCTGGCCAAGAGAAAACTCAAAGAGTTCTCGAGAACAGCAGCAAAGAAAGAGTGGTCAACAGTATCAGCAAGTTCAGAATCCAAGAAGGAATTAGGATAAAAAATGTTTTTAAACATGGTAAATGAAATAACTTTTGAGGGAGCAGTTTGAGTTAGGTAAAGAGACCAAAAGAGACTACAAAGTCTGAATTAGCTTTAATAAGAAAAAGAAGAAGAAATACTGAGAATAGTTGATTTTTGAGGTATTTGACTAAAAAAGGAAAGAGAAATTTAGAACAGCAGCTTAAGGAGATGGGCAGACTAATAACTTTTGAAAATGAAAGAAATTATGATGTATTTTTAAGTCACAGTGACAAAGACAAAGAGAAAAAGAAGATTAAAGCAGAAGCCTGAAATGGGGATAATGTGCTATGTAGATGACAGGAGAGATGAGATTAAGGATTTATGTACAGACGTTGGCCATGGTGAGAAAGGCCACTGCTTCACTGGAAATTAGTCAAAAAAGAATAGAGACAATATCAAGGGATTCGGAAATATACAGTTATCTTGGGACATGGGGCAGAGAGCATAGTGGGAAAGTCAAAGGTTTGGAGGATAGGGTACATAGATAATTGATCTAGAGCAGAGGTTCAAATGTAAACAAGTGGTTGCACTTGTTCAAAAATTTTGCTTGTATTCATCCACTTAACTCATATATTGAGTATAAGCATTAATTATTCATCTAAGATCATATTCTTTCATGTAAATGCTTAGCAACAACCACCAGTGATATTGAAATATTCAATGTCTTGACTAATTATTCTAAAGATCATGGTTTGTATTGGTCATCCTGCCATCTAGGGGAGGGGGTGGGGGAAAGGAGGGGAAAAATTGGAATAAAAGGTTTGGCAACTGTCAATGCTGTAAAATTACCCATGCATATAACTTGTAAATAAAAAGCTACTAAAAATTAAAAAAAAAAAAAAAAAATAGAAATCATGGTTAATCTTAGGATAACTATGTAGACATTTGTATTGATGGTACTACAAAAGTAATAATGGATAAAAATGTTGGAGTTCTCACATGAATCAAGGCCATGGAATTAAAATATACCAGAAATCATTAGATGATTCACCATTGCATACTTGAAATTTAAAAAAAAAAAAAAAAAAGCCAACTTTAAAATTTTCTTAATGAAATTATAAAAATTGTTCATTTTTATTTAATCTTAACCCTTGCCTACATTTCTTTCCTAATATTCAGTGGGATGAGATAGGGGGAAAGAAAGTTCTTGTGCAGGGCAGGCAACCCTGACTAGGAGTACTCCTGGGGTTCCTTAGATTTGTCTTGGTTAGTATGGCCATCATTCCTGCACCTTTGTTATCTATCACTCCTGGGTAGTATGGTCTTTTTGGTCTTAATGCCTTTCATTTTCATCTTTTACCTTCTTGTGACTAGAATCGTTTGATAGGCCCATAGTGAAGGGGGAGCTCTATTATTATACCCATATATTAGAACATAGTATACTTGAGTATACTATATAGTGGTACAATATAAGGAAAAGGGAAATTATCAAGTTTTCTGGATATATCACAAAAATAAGAATAAAACTGAGAGTAAACAATCAAAGAAAAAAGAACAATAACCTGGACAAATAATGCCTTAATAAATTTTTTCCTTACCTTTCTCTTTGTGATCAATTTGTTTGATTTCTCTATGTTTCTATTCTCTGACTCCTGCTTATTTCCAGTTGGGAGTTGTTTATATTCCATTTTCTTTGGCTGGCACCCCTTTCCAGGCATCTTGGGGACTTGAGAAAGGAGGGATAAGTCTATCTTCACCACTAGGCTTTGTAGGAGAGGGGTATCCCTGAGTGACTTTGTGTCTCTGAAAGGCAATAGGACCTTACTCCCAACAAGTTCCTCTTGAACAACCAAAGATGCTTTACAACCACTATTCCTGTTGCTACTGCCATGAGTGGCACCCTGGTTCTGAATTTGGGGACTGATAGGGAAATTTTCCAGTCTCTGATCATCCATATTGTTTTTTGTGGGTTCAGGGTCCAAAGGTGTTTTCACAGGCACTGGGTGAGAATTTTTGTGCTTCTTCTTTTCACAAGGAACTGACAAAGACTTGAATTTCTCTTGCCTATCTCCACAAGATCTAGGTCTCCCTTTCGTTTTGACTTTGGGCTTATCTTTGGAAGACTGGTCTTTTGACCCATGTGTAGAGACTGGTTCACTTTCTACCTTCAAGTTATCCTGAAAATCTTCCTGGATGGAAGCTTTTACAGCCCTTTTCGGTTGCTTTGAACCAACTGTCTGCCAATGTGGGGGTCTTCCAGTGTCTTGCTGTATAACAGACTTTGAGTAGTTTCTCTTGCCAGGATGGGAAACTTCAGGAGTAGACCTGGGGGCTTTACTGGAATTAGCAGAGTGGGGCTCATTGGAGACAGTATGCTCATGACCACTAGTGCTACTGTTGCCTTGTCTGTGCGCTTCCTGGTGTTGGTGCTGGGGCCCTGTTTCATTGAGGTTCTCTGTTGATACAGGTGGTTGAGTGACTTTGGTGAGCCAGTTGTCCAGTTGCCATTTATTTGCTGTGGGTGGGTCAGGCTAAAGGTAAAAAAGAGAAAAGTATCAAGTTATTACTACTGACAATCACTTTCATGAATAAAAATCAAACTTTCATTCATTCCAGGGTTTAGTCTCATATGTCTGGATCATGGAAACCTTATTTATTTGAATTCCTCTATTTTCCTTTTAATTCACCCAAAATATTTGCGGATTCTTTTGTTGTATTAAATACCAAAGAGAATAAAAGGTAATTTTATATATTTCTGGAAACACATTTGTAACAGAAGTAGTTAACAGAACTAAAAGAAATGACATAAAATTCTAGGGGAAAATAACTTTTAAAAATGGGGACTAAATAACAAAAAAAGCAGGGGGCATCACATGACCAGACCACAAGTTACATTGAGGATAAAGTGTGCATCTGTGATAACATTTGTATTGGGAATTCTTGGTGAGGAAACTCATGAAAGCAAGTCAGCACCTCTGATACATAAAGAGTCTTCAAATTGCCAACGACTATGAGAAGTTTCATAACTTTCTATGGGGCACACAGCCAGTTTCTCTTAGAATCAGGACTTGAACGCAGTGCTCTTCTAGTTCCTCCTCTAGTCAGTACCAAACTGACTCTAAAGCTATGTTACAGAGTAGAAATGATTAAATACCCATTTGATTCTTCTTAAGAAAGAAAAAAAATAGATCATAGATATGTAGAACTAACCAAACACATTAGAATAATATTTTATGTGAGGTATTGCAATCATTCTATAATATGGAATTATCAGACAAAAATAACTAAACTGTTTATACTTTTTACAGCAGCTACAAGATATATACTGCAAGAAAGAAACTTCTTATAAATACTGAAATATTCTTGGCAGCAATTAAAATCTCTAACATGCCACAGAAATTTTTTCATCTAAAAAGCTCACTCCATCCCTAGACGACTACTCAGACTGGAAGTACTTTTCTCTCTGAAGTCATACTTTCTGATTGGTTAGTATACACATATCTACCTATATTCACTAGTTTCCAAACCACTAGGTTGAAGAGATAATAGATCTCTACTGATTACTAAATGGAATTAGAAAGGAATTCAGATATGTCTCAGTTATGCATAGCTCATTTAAGAAAACTGACTAGGAACTGAATCATAAAGGTCTTAGTAAAGAATATGGGAAAGCAGCAATAAGTAACATTACATGCAGATCTTAATACATTAAAACTGTATTTGGTAATGTACTTTAAAGAATATAAAGGTAATTAGTGGCTATATAATACTAAAGAATGGTCAAAAGATGAAACTATAAAAACTATACAAAAGTTCAAAGAAAATGACAATAACAAATGAACATAACAAAATTTATGAAGTGCAATTCTGCATGAAAATTTATTTCTCTAACAGCATTACCAACAAAGACTAAATCACAAATTAAGCACAGCTTAAAAATCCTAAACTACATAACAAGCTAGAAAGTATTAAAAATTAAAGAGATTAAGGCCATTTAGTTAATTCAGGGAAATTACTACTAATAAGCTCAGTTTCTAAATGCATTCAAACTTGGGAAATAATATTTTAATGACAATGATGATAACAGTTTAAGGTTTACAAAGTGCTTTATCTTATGTTAGTTATCTCAGCTGATATTTGTAACAACATAGTAAGATAGGTGTTATACTCTCCATTTTACAAATGAGGAAAATAAGGAAACATTTTATAAATGAGGAAAATGCATAGGGTCACGCAAGTAGTAAATGTCTGAGATAGGATTTGATAGCAAATCCTGTAGGCCAAGTTCAACATTCCTGACAATGCCACCTAACTGCCTGAGGCAAAAGTTTTCTTGAAACATTCAAGATATTGTCAAATATTCTGGATTAAGAACCTACTTTTAAAGGTACTAGCCTTCATATTAAGAGGTAGAAATGCCGTGGGGAAAAAAAATTTGATTTTATGCCCAAAATTTTAATATTGGGCATTAAATTATTTACCATGCTTTTTTGTTTGTTTGTTTTGCAAAGCAATTGAGGTTAAGTAGCTTGCCCAAAGTCACACACCTAATAATGTTAAGTATCTAAGATAGGATTTGAAATCAGGTCGCCCTGACTCCAGGGCCAGTGCTCTATTCACTGAGCCATCTAGCTGATCTTAGGCATTAAATTATTTAAAACAAGAACTCCTGCCATCTCATTCATTTATTTATTGATTTATTTTTGGGGAAGATAATTGGGGTTAAATGACTTGCCAAGGGTTACACAGCCAAAAAGTGTTAAGCATTGGAGGCCAGATCTGAATTCAGATGTTCCTTACTCTTGTTGCCTACCACCTCATTCTTAATCCAAATTTTTGTCCAAAAGGTTTGATTCATTGCCCATGGAGGTTAACACTAGTAACTGTCCAAACAACTATCTTGCTCATGCTAACTAATAATTTTATAATTTCAGAGGTATTAAAAACAAATATTTTATTGGAAAAAAAAAATGGAGACAGGTGACTCAGTGGATAGAACACCAATTGTGGAGTCAGGCGGAACCAAGTTCAAATTTGACTCCCGATACTGCTACCTGTATGATCAAGTCACTTAATCTCAATTGCCAAAAAGGAAAACAAAAAGAAAACAAAAAAAACAAAACAAAACAAAAAAAAAAAAAAAAAAAAAAAAAAGGGGAAGGTTTTCTCCTAATTAGGGTTAAAATTCTATAAACATTTAATTTTAAAAAAAAATGATAATCTCAATAGTTAACAAGAAAATGTAGGGTGTAATCTATTTTTCCAAAAGGAATACAGAATCGGGAATAAATAAGAAAACCCATTCCTATAGTATGGGAAACTGACAAGTCTGTGTTGATAGAAAAGGAAATGCTTCTGCCCTGGATAAGGCAAATTCACAAGAGCCATCACGAAATCTGCTACAGAGGGACAAAAGTTTCCATGTGGGACATTCCTACACCACAAGGACACTGTACCTCAACTGCCAGAGGTTCTGGACGCTCATTCTCTTCACTGTCACTTGAACTGCTCTCACTCTCAGAGTCTGAAGAGCTGTCAGAATCACTAGTGCTCTCTGATTCTGTATTGCTGGAATGTGCTGAAACCACACTGTCTGCAATGGACTGTGGAACACTGTAAAACAACAGAGAGAAAATCAGACAGCAGCACATAAGATGCTTTCTTTTCCTCTCCCATCTTGTTTCCATTTCTCTCTATTTTTTTTTCCCCTGAAGTAACAAATGTTCCTTTACTATCAAAGGAGGTCAAAATCATAGCTCTAAGGCTAGAGGGCACCTCAGAGGCTATCCAGTACAAACTCTATTTTACAAGAAGGAAACTGAGGCCAAGGTGGACTAAATGATTTCTCCACTATATATCAATGGTAAATGTGAGAAACAGAAAATATTAGTTCTGGCTTTACAAAAGAAATGAGAGGTAGGCTAATGATCTTCTGGGATCATTAACTTTTGGATTTGAATTCCACAAAGGAAATATTCACTTCTAGAACTGTCAGCTATGGAGTTTAATCCAAAGGAATCCCTAAGGACTTAATCCTCACTAAAAATCAGTTTATTTTTTAAGGCAACTGAAATAAGATCAGTTCAAGAAGAAAAGTAGAAACGTTTGATTTTTTTTTTCTCTAAGAACTATTGTATGATAGCAAAAACTATAAATATGATGACTGGAAGATAATTACTTAGTAGGCATATACTGGCCACTTGTTTCACAATGACTAAAACAAGGATTATGTCCAATGCATATGTTCAGACATACAAAAATACACTCACACATACTCAAACTTCTTGAAGTCACTGCCGTATAAGAGTAGTAGGTGATTCAGCAATCATTTCATTTTAACTCAGTTTGTATAACACCAGTAGAATTATGACAAAGTATATAAAATTTAAGTGGTATCTTGAAGGCTTTCAAAAATTTGTAAAGGAAATTCAAAAGAAAAAAGTTGCATCATCATTTTTCAAATATTTTTTTTCTAATAGAAAACACAATTTTGAACAGCAAACTTCATTTAATTAAATGAAAAGACTGATGGTTTCTCCATTGTCAACAATGTAGTGTTAGGTGAATAGATAACACTGCTATATGAATGTTACAGAATATTAATGTAAAATTAAAATTATTACAATTAATATCCACAATTACTAGCATGATAGCTGTGTGTCTACGTTAAATAAACCTGGTACATAAAGCCAGGATTTTTATGTCAAGGGTAACAATGGGTGAAAATTTAAGGGAATCTCATTTTAAATTTCTTAGTTTTCCTTCCCACAGTGTTATGTCTCTAATCTATGCCTATTTATGATCCCTGGGTTGTTATAGTACATGAGCAGAACTTCCAGCTTCAAAAGAAATAGTAATAAGTTATTTTCCTTTCTTAAAGACTGTCAAACATATTTGTCACAATAAAATATTTAAGAGCACTAGAACGGTTTAATTTTTCCAATGATTAGATTGAAAGCTAACTTATTTTTTAAAAATCCAAGAACTTTCTTTTTTCTTTTACTGTTTAATACATGACTTAAAAATGAAGAAATCCACAGAAGAATTTCTCAGCCTATCAACCAAAGTAAGAGAACCAATTAAAACTTAACCAGGAGTCAGCCCCTAATTAGGTTCATCTAAATCCACTCTAAACCCACTTTAGAACAAACTCTAACTAAACTATATGTTTATAGTTTATGTCTGAACATTGTTGTCAATGTCTGAAACAGTTGAAATATCCCCCAAATTGTAACAAAATAGCTTTCCATTTTCTATAGAATATCAAGATTTCTACAGACGTGAAGAGTAACACAGTACCTTGCAGGAGCAGATGAAGTAGGGGGCTTCTCAGAGGCCTAAGTTTTTGTAAAGATAGAGAAAAAGGAAATTGAGGGGAGAAATAGAGAATTTATTAGGTTAATGCAATTCAAAACACAACAAATTATATTAACTTAAAAGCAATTTGTTTTATCCCATATGTAAAACTGACTTGTTCATCACCACTATCTTCGCTGTCACTGATCTGAAGGTCATCTTCTAACATTCTAGAAAACATAGAGAAATATTTATTTTTAGCAACAATCTCTATTACATAATTTCTTAGTTCATTAAAACTTATGTGATCTATAAAAAACAAAAAACAAACAACAACAACAACAACAAAAAAACCAAAAACACCAAACACTAAAATATGCATAGGCACTAGGAGATGTGTTTCAAAATTAATAATAATGAAAGCCCGAAACCTCAAGGCCCCTAATTTCTTTGTCATTATGAATAAAGAAAGTACCATGTAATATTCTAAACATAATTTTTATCTTTTTCTTAAATCCTCATGCATGCTTAAAATTGCACAAGACTTTGGGGACACCCTGAATGTTCCTTCTTAGTAACTCATTCAACAACACTATTTAGTTTTACCACGTGCTACTGTGAAATTCAAGCAGTAGAAAACAGTAAAACAGATAAAGTACAGAAAAATTAATAAGAGCATGGTGAAAAATTTAAATGAAACTTAGTCTTGAATTATATGAATTTCAAGAAATATGATAACCTATATATATATAGTGCCAGTTTTCATGTATGTTCATGCTTCACAAAACTATAAAATCAAACATGTATAAATTCAAATATCAATACATAAAGTACTTCCTTCAGAGAAAAATTATCAATCAAGCCAAGTATAAAAGCAAATCAATCAGTTCAGTCATTCTGAACAAGGATGATAACTTGTAGAATTCAGGAATTTTCCTTACATATTTCAGATAGCTCAGTCAAGTGCCTGACAGAGTGTTGTCATAGCATATAGGTATTAAAAGAAGGAAAAAGGGTGAGAAAAATAAATATTAAGATAAAATCAAAGTCTTAGAGAAACCTAACACTTTAAAGAAAACAGTAAAATACTCACTAGTCTGGCTCCACATTAAAAAAGAAAGATATTCTCTAATTTCTACAAGTCTACTTTATAAAAAAGAAGACAAATTAACATCATAAGTGGCAGAAACAGAATCTCAATTTAAAAGGTTCATTTCCTATCACTGTTATCTTTATGAGAAAAGAGATAAATAGATTTCCCAACTTTCTTTCAAGACAATTATAAGGTAACCTAAAGTATTTCAGACTTAAATTGTGTAATAATATATACAAATATATTAATTTCCCCCCCTGAGGTGATTGGGGTTAAGTGACTTGCCCAGGACCACACAGCTATGAAATGTTAAGTGTGTGTCTGAGGCCAGAATTGAACTCAGATCCTCTTGACTTCAGGGCTGGTGCTGTACCTACTGTGCCACCTAAATGCCCCTAATAAAAAAAAAAATTTTTTTTTTAAAAATTCTACAATTTCTTCTATAACTTTCTCCTCTCCCTATTACAGAACTTCCCATGAAAATACATAATTGAATAACACCCACAGATATGCATTTGTTCTTATTTCTATACAACTACTATGATTATGACCAATAAATGGTATATGTATGGTCCCCTGGACAAAGGCTCGGTCTGAGAATTAAAAAGACCCAAATGAGTGCTACTGAAATTGCAGCGTTACAATCAATCAACAACTTCTTCCTAAGAATACATGCTTCCCTTACTTGAGCTGAGGTTCCTAGAATATAACTTTGCCTCCTTTAGTCATTTAGAGCTCAAGGGATTGGGCTCAGAGGAGACACTGAACTTTTTAATCACCTGCCTTCATCAGCAAATCAACATCATCTAAATGAAATCTTCCTAATGGTTAACATGTTATCACACGGGCTTACGTTCTCTATTCAAACATATTGTAGACCTCACAGTTGAAGAAGAAACCTTACTTCTCAAATCTCAGTTGCTAAAATTCATTTCTACTTCAACTATACTCTACCATATCACATTGAAGATTTTTTTCACCATGCCATCTGGAACCTGTACTCTATAATAAATAAACTTCCTTTCATGTTAGATCTCTTTTCCTTTGCTAATTTCATCTTTTGGATCTGTGAAGTGTAACTATATCCCTGACTCATCCTTTTCAGATTTGGTAATACCTTCTGTGGTCAACATTTCTCTCTCACTTCCAAATGCTTTGCAGTCTGTCCATCTTCTGATAATTTTCTTCAAAATGAATCATAATCTCTTTATTACCAAAGTTGATGGCCTTTTCTGAAATCTCATCATTCCTGCTCTGTCCAAAGCATCTAATACAGATGACTACTTTTTTCCCCCTTGGTACTCTTTTTATTGAGTGTCCATGACATTGTTCTTGGTTTTATTACCATACTAACACCCCTTTTTCAGTCAGTTTTGCTAGATCTTCATTCACAGTACTCCCCCAAATATGTTCCCAAAGGCTCGACCCCTTCTTTCCTTTAGAATTTTTCACTTTTTAGAGTTTTATGTTTGTTCACTTTTTTGTCTTTTCTCATTAATCCATTAGTACGACTTCAAGTATCAATTTTATGCAAATAATTCTATAAAACTAATTCTAGTATTTTTCTGAGCTTCAATCCAGCATTTCCAATTAGCCATTAGATATTTCTGAAGTAATATTCCACAGGTATATGAAACCAAACATGCCCCAAACAAAAATGATTATCTATGTCCCAGATCTAAACTTCCTTCAAACTTTACTATCCTTACCAAGAGCACAACCATACTCCAAGTCGCTCAAGTTTACAAACTCAATGTTATTCAACTCCTTATTCAGCCCACATAACCAATCAGTTGTCAGTCTTGTCATTTCTACCTTTACAACATCATTCTTGTACACTGTAGTCTTCTCATAATTATCCATCCCTCCTACCTAGTTCATCTCTTACTTATAAGTCCTTCCTACTTGGTTTTTATGACTCAGATCCTTCCCTATTCCAATATATCCTCTATATAGTAGTAAAGTTAATAATAAAATTAGTCTAATGATTAATTATGTCTATATCTTATATATAGCAACAATATAAAATATTTTCAATTAATCTAATTGAAAAAAACTAACCCTAAATACCTGAATAACCTAAATAACCTGAAATGCATATTGAAAGTATATAAATTCACTTAAGAAAATTTAAAAGGTTCTGCATTTTTAAAGACTGTTTAATTACTATTATGGAGTTAAACTATATACCATAGGTAATTTATCAAACCCCAATAGTGTGTTTCTTAAAATTTAAGATGAAGCTTAATAATTTTAAGCCTGCAAGTAATTTATTTCAGCTTTATCTTTAGAGTTCTTCCTATCCCAAAATTATTAGTGCATAAATATGGCTTTCTTTGACATTGTTTAACATAAATTAATAACTGAATAAGTCTATCACATTTCATGTTATTTGTTGGTACGCTTTTTATTTTAAGTTTGACTCCTTAAACTATTTTAGTAGAAAATTGTAAAGAATTCTCTGTAGCAGGAAGTTGGTCATGAGTGAGAATAGACTAGAATCTCATCCTTACTGCTCTCCTGATATTGTGTGTAAAGAGTATATTAAAAAATATTTCTCTTACATAAGGTCATGTAAAACATAACCATTTCTTTCCAGGAGGCCTTTAGAATATATGGCACATTACAAATCAATGAGTGACTTAAAATACGTATATCTCACAGAATATAAATATAAAAACTCTTGCACTATTGATCCATAACCATATGAGAAACATCACTAATTGCTAATCCAGCCTCCAGTTATCAGCTGATTATAGGTACTCACACAAAGAACTAGGGGGCCTGAGATAACTCACTAAAATTCTCTCTCCTTGTAAAGCAGGTGTGTTCTATGTTGGCAAAAAAAAGTTCTTTAATCTTTGTGACGAATGTTCACAAAAGGAACCAAGTGAATGCTAAGAGAAGTTTTCTATTAATATAAGCAATAAGTGAAAAAAATCAAGAATGTGTAACTGTAAAATAGTACTTTTTCATGAATGTAAGCTTTTAAAATTCAATATTATTTAATCTGTCACTGAGGTTTATAAGCCCTGAAATGTAATTATTCAGTAGTTACTTACTGGGTGAAGATCCTGAATTACATTTCCTTTCAAAAAACTTTTTTTTAATCTTTATTTCATCCTATGCCTGACACTATAATCAAACCAAAAATAAGTATACCTTTTATGAATGTTTCCTCTCCCTAGTAAGGCATCAGTAAATATATATTTACACTTTAAAAGTTAGAGAAATTATAAAACTAAAATAAACCCACACTAATTATAATAATCAAGACAGAATAAAGATTTTAATTTTTTGGAGATTAAGTAAAGAAATAAAATCCTTTTTAGTAGCAACATAAAATAATATCACTTAATCTAATTGCAAAGAATTAACCTTAAATGAAAGGCTTGGTGAAATCTTATGTCTGAATGTATTTAGATAGGTAGCTACAACATCACAATACATCCTGAACTTACGATGTTGTCTGCTGAGAATTTGAGCAAGTTTTTGAAGATGTACCATGCTGTTCTGTGGAGAGAAGTATATTAAATATACATCAATCATCACTCTTCTTTATATTTCATCTGCTACATATATAAAATGGTGATAAAAATGTATCTGTTTAATAGTTTTATGAAGTGCCAATTTTTAGATTAAAATGACAATGTATGCAACACAAGGGGAAAGCTTTAGATGCCATTAAAACACCACTTATTGTAAATACATCAAATAGTTGCTACTGTTGTGAGGTAAGGCACAGTGCCTGGCACATAGTAGGCACCTAATAAATGTTTACTGACGACTTTGGTTATATTTAGCTAACCCTCACAAAATAAAAATCAGCCAAAATATTCATGCATAGTGGCAAATGCCAATAGTTCTGCTATCAGGAAGGCAGAGATTGGTAGATAGCATAAATAAGATAATTTTGAGTTGCAGTAGGGGGAAATTGTTCTTAAAACATCCATATGAAACCTAGCACCAATATGGTAAGCCCCAAGAAGTGGGTGACCACAATGATATCCAAGAAAGACTGAACCAATCAAGGTCAAAACCAAAACAGAACCAAGCTGTGGCTAATCACTGTTGGAGCCAGTAATTGAATGGCCACTGTATTTCTGGCCTGGGTGAGATAAGAAAAGACCAGTGCCCAAAAAGAGAAATAATACTAATGGGATGTTACTGATGTTCATGTTTACAATTTTTATCTTTTGCCCCCAAGGCAATAATTTTCTGCCTCTGCCATAAAACCTTAGTTCTAAATCTGGTGAAATCAAAAACAGTAAGGCTCAATTTCCCTTTGAAACAATGGGCAATAAAGTTTGACTTACTGTGGTTCTGTAATACAGTTTCAATATGCTGAAATTCCTGGAAAACAACAGAAGCTCAAAATTAATGATTTTAGGAAGATTCATGAATATTTGTACAAAGTTAACATAATGCTATTAATTTTTAATGTGGAAAAACTATTTCTTTTTTTTTTTTTTAAGCTGGTTTCATAACTTGAATTATCTAATAAAAGTTTATTTTTCTATCTTGTTGGCTATTTTATAAACAATTTTCACTTTTATAATGCAGGTGAGTAATATAGTATCAAAATACTATAGGGCTGAGAAGAAAAATGTGACTTGGAGAATAATTATATATATTTGCAATATGTCTTCTAAGCACAAATCATGGGGAGTAACCTCTATGCCCACTGAGTTCATGTTCATCATCAAAGAAAATACAAGTGACATGATAAATTTTGTATGCTAACCCAAAGGGAATCCCAAGGAAAACAGTCAAATTAAAATTCAATAAATGTAATACTACACTAAATATACATATAATATTTAATTTAAGACAATGATTTGCCTATTACTAAAAGAGATAAGAAGTTCAAATTTCCCAAGAGCAATTACAACTGCAATTCATTAAGATATTATTAGCTAGCCCAAATTCCCTCTTCACAAATACTGTATTTAATAGCTTAAACAACAGACTTAAGGAGCAAGTATAAAATATTTGGGCAAATTGAGGTAGACAGTCCAACTCCCATACAGCTAGCCATTGTGATCTGTCACCTCATTTACACGTAATTGCTTTAAGGAGTAAGGATAAAAGTAAAAAAAAAATATATATATATATATATAAAAAATCAGACATATGTTAAACCATAAAATAATTAAATAAGGACCATTTGGGGCAGTGAGGTAGCACAGTGGATAGAGCACCAGCCCTGAAGTCAGGAGGACCTGAGTCCAAATCTGGCCTCAGTGATCCCAGGCAAGTCACTTAACCCCAATTGCCTCAGGAAAAAAAAAAAAGAACCATTCATTTTCACAGCTGGAGATTTGGTGAGATTTTACTTATTAAGTGCAAAGTGAATTACTTAGCCATAGAAAACAAAGAAAAGAAGCTAAAGAAGCATCATGGCTAAAGTGCTCAAGAATGGACAGGAAAGGAAAGACTAAGCAGGTAGTAGAGAAGCCAACTCTGCTAAGGCTTTAGTAAATTAAGTGACTGCAAAAATAATTAATTAAAAAACCTTCAACAAGAGACTATGACTCACAATTGGAGCATTTTTTTTTTTTTGCAAATGCACAGAAAAAAAAGAAGGAATGACTATTAAGTAGAACACTTTTTGAAATTATATGTTGAATTTATTACATTTATAGAGAAAAGGAAACTAAATATTAGTTTGGCAATTTTATTTACAATATTCCTTTTCTTAATTATGTATTTGGAAATGCCCATTTTATTTTTTCTCAAGCTCAGAATAAAAATAGTTTAGTTTAACAGTTTTTAAATGCTTATGGTTTTCTTTTTGAGTTGAGAGGAAAAAGCAGAAATGGGAAAGACATTTTGAACTTGATTTGCTTTGAAGGAAAGGATTCTACGCTTTAACTGGAAAAATGCAGTATTGGGGAGTGACTATTTGGTTGGGCTTGTTTACAGTCAGCCAGCCAGATTAGCTGGGTAGTTCATTGGCTTAATGGGAACTGCTACCTAAATTAAGATAGTAGTATTCCCTCAGAGACCTTTTAGGGATGATTATATATTAAAAAAGTTTATAATGCTGCCAGTTTGAAAGAGAAAGAGGTTGTTCCTAGTTAGAGAACAGTAGGATTGGGGAAGTTAGGTGGCACTGTGGATAAAACACTGGTTTTGGACTCAGAAAACTTATCTTCACCAGGTCAAATCTGGTCTTTGACATATACTTGCTGTGTGGCCTGGACAATATTTGTCCACATTTGTTGGAGAAGGAAATAGTGAAAACACTTCAGTATTTTTGGCAAATAAATGGCAAAATAAAATGGAGGTCACAAAGAGTTGTACACAACTGAAAAATCACTCAATTGAGAATAAGGGGAACAGTTAACAAGAAAGCAGCTTCTTGTGGAACAAATATTCTTTAATGAACTAGAGTTACCCAGCTATATAATAGAGATATTATGTATATTGCTTTTCTTGAGATGCATATTTCCCTTCCAGATTCCTCTAAAAATATTTTCCCTTTCCCCCCATACATAATGAGTGCATGACTGGTAAGATAAAGAGTTAAATGTATAAATACGGTAGCACATATATAAATGATAATAGAAAGGGATGGAGAAAAATAATACCTAATAGGGAATATTTGAGAGCCAAAAGAAACTTCAATTTCAGAGGGAAGATCTTGAAGGAAATTTTTAAAGTGGAAACTAAGGGAGAAAAGTTGGCCATCAACTGGAGAAAGCCTGAACCAATTATGACATACAGATAAAAGGTAATATCACTGCACACCAAGAAATGATAAGATATGATTTCAGAAATTCACGAAATAATATTATGAAATGATAAAGAAAAAAGCGAGTTAAGGTAGGGGAACAATTCATAAAATAAAATCTCAGACTTAAGACTTCTAATAAAAGCAATAACTGACCACAGAAGACATTGTGATGAACATGTAACTCAATTTATAGAGAAATAATGAATTCAAAGAGACATTAATTTTCATATATGAGCACTGTATAGATTTATCTTGCCTGCTTGTAATTATTTATTACAATGTTTTTTGTTTTGTTTTGGTGGTTGGTGATACTGGAGTGGGATACCAAAAGTGATCCAAAAGGGCCACTGATTTTTTTTTTTTTTTTTTTAATGTACAAAAGAGAACAGAAGTTCATAAGGAAAGATAGTCAAGGAGAACAGCTTTAAAAGTAACATATTGAATATCTTAGACTATATTATATAATATTAAAAAGCAAGCTGGGAAAACAATGATTCACAATTTCATATAAAATGTTCTAGTCTCTTTGGTATCTAATGAAGAAACAAAACAAAATAATTGAATTGTAAAAAAAAAAATGATTGTCTCAAAAGATTTGTAGCAATTGTTATACTACTCAAAGTAATTTAAACCATTTCTAAGGACTTTTCATAATCCCAAAGAATTTAAGAACAATATTAACAATGAAGATAATCTAATCCAACATCCTTACATTAACAAGGAGGAAAATGAGACCCAAAGATGATAAACTGCTTGTCCAAGATCACAGCTGGATCTAGAACTAAAATTTCAAATCTCAGGTAAAGGAGGGAAGGACAGAGATAAAGAGAGACAGGAAGGAAAGAACACTTATTAAGCATCTACCATGTATGAGGCAGAATAAGTGATTTAAAATATATAATGTAATCCTCACAACAATCCTGAAAGGTAAATATTATTATCTTTCCCATTTGAAAGTTCAGGAAACTAAGACAGAGAGAGGTTCTCTGAGACCATATTTGACCTCAATTCCTCTGTTAAGAAATTAAAGGTTTTTGGTTCTATCTTGACTGTTTAATGTATCATTCAAATGCTTCATTAAGCAACAGTCTAAACTTTTAATGTGTTTAAAAATTGTACCTTTGTTGGGAAAGGAAATTTTGAAGATTCAGCTGTATTAGGTGTATGGATTGCTGTTAAGGGTGGAGGCCATGAATGGGTCATTTCCTGAAAAAAATTATAAGAAAGGAAAAGTAATTATAAATAAAACATTTCCTGGTATTTTATTTAGTTCATTTAAAATTAATGCATAAGCAAAGAAGTCCAACTGTTAGAAAAACCTTGATTGACAGGTTGTGATCCAGTTCCTTAAAAAATTTTTAATGTTACCAACCAAACAGGAACCTTTTTTGGTTCAACATTTTCAGCATAAATAAAAAAAAATCAGTTCAGGAAGGAAAAAAAAAGAACTGTTAAAAATATATGCACTTTAAAGAAATTATGACTTAATAATATGCATCTTAAAATATCTAAATCCTATTAAACAAATTATTTATATTTAAATATGCCCATATTAAAATAGCTGAATTGATGAATTACTGAAACACAAACCAGAACATAACAGAGAGAATACTGACAAAAGGTTACTAAATGTACTGTATTATCAGACAGGATACATTCTGCTTTGTTATTATATTTGCAGGAAATATTCAAGTTGAAAAGGCATAACTTTCCTGTTTAAAGTATGCAAATAAAAAATTCTAGCTCTTATTTTGACATGCTAATAAATGTTAATGCATTTGACACATTCCTGATAAACATTATCATATAATCTTATTGTGCTTGTACTGCTTAACAACAACAAAATAAAATAAAAATGTGTTTTCACTTACTTGCAGTAAGGTCAAAAAAAGATTTCCGTGATTAACAAAATAAGATCTTTTCCCTAAAATTTATTTTAGGTACCAAGTACCTGAACTCCCAGTTTAGATGGGCAGGTTAAAATTGTTAAAAAAAAAAAAAAAAAAAAAAAGTTAAAACTCTTAAAGGATTTAAAAAAAGGAAAAGCAATACTAAAAGCTTAGACTTCTTAAGTATTTTGTAAACCTTATTTTTGTTGTTGTTCAGATGTATTCAACTTTTAGTGAAGTTAAGTCAGGCTCTTCTATCTTCCACCATCTCAGTCTAAGCTCATGTTTATTGTTTTCATATCTATTCATCTTATTCTCTACTACTCCCTTTTCCTTTTGCCTTCAATCTTTCCCAGCTTAGGGTCTATTCCAAGGAGTCTGTACTGTCATTGTGTGGCCAAAGTATTTAAGCATCAGGTTCAGTATATGAACTTACAGTTAATTAATATAAATATTAACTGATTTGATCTCTTTGCTGTAGAAGGGACTTCTCCAGTACCACAATTCCAAAGCATTGATGTAGAGGCACTCGAATTTTCCTTATAGTCCAACCCTCACAGCCATATATTATTATTGGGGAAAAAACAATAGCATTCACTATATAGATACTTGTCTGCAAGAAGACATTTCTGCTTTTTCTGATTCTGTTCAGATTTACCATGGTTTTTCTTTCAGGTAAACTTCTTTTAATTTTATGGCTTCAGTAGCTGTTTACAATGATCTTTGAGACCAATATAAAATTTGAATGCTAGTTCCATTTCTTCTGCTATTTGCCAGGAAGTAATGGTACCAGTTGCCAAGATTTTTATTTTTTGGATATTAAGCTTCAAACCAGCAATTTTACTTTGTCCTCTTTTACCCTCATCAAGAGACTTATTGATTGTTCTTCAATTTCTGCTATCAGTTATAGTTGATTGTTGACAAATCTCTCAGAAATCTATTTAATTCTGGCTTTTGGTTCATCCAGTTTGACATTTTGCATAATACAGTCTGAATATGAGTTAAATAAGGTGACAATTTACAACTTTATAATACCCTATTTCCAATTTAAAAACCCTCATGCAGGTCCTTGAAAGACAAGATGCGCTGGTACTCCAGTCTGGGGACTTGCCACATTTTATTATGATTCACACATTATCAGTTAGTGTAGTCAAAGAAGCACAACTAGATGTTTTTCTATGGCTCCTTTGCTTTCTCCTGCAACGAATGTTGGCAATTTGGTCTTCTGCCTCTTTAAAAACTAGACTGCTCTTCCAGAAATTCTTGAGTTCACATGTTGCTGAAGCTTAGCTTGCATAATCTTGAATGTAATCTTGCTAGAGTGTGAAATGAGAGCCATTGTTTGGTAGTTTAAGCATAGGGTGGCATAACCCTCATTTAAGATGGGAATGTAAACTAACCTTTTCCAATTCCTTGGCCACTAGAGATTTCCAATACTGAGTGTAGCACTTTATCACCAGCATTTAGGGTGTTAAATAGCTCAACTATGATTCTATCATCTTCACTAGCCTTATCATTAGCAATGCTATCTTAAGCCAATTTGTACTTTTTCTTCCAGACGTCTGGCTCTAGATCAATATACACATGATTTTGGTTATCGCAGTGATGTTCACAAAGATATTCTTGCTACTTTTCTTAATCTTTGTACTTCAGTTAAGCCCCTACCATTTTTGTCTTTTATCATGCCCATTTTTGCATGAAATGTTGCCTTGATAGCTCTAATTCTCTTGAGATCTTTTTTCTTTCCCATCCTATTTCTTTCTTCTATTTCATTACATTGCTCATTTAAGAAAACTTTTTTAGTTCTTTTTTGCTATTCTATAGAATTCAGCATCCAGCTGGGTATTATCTTTCCCTTTTCTTAGTTATTTTGTAAAAGTCTCTCCATGTAGTCATTTTGCTTTCTTGTTTTTCTCTTTTTGGGGGGGGAGGGAATCTTTTGTGTTGATTTCAAGGAGACTCAAAGTCTAATAGAGAATATGCAAACAATAAGCAAGATTACAAGATAAATTGGGGGTTACTTCAGAGGAGAAAGACCAAAATCAAGAAAGAGGAAAAAAAAGGTTCCTCTCAGAAGATAGGACTTCAGCTAAGACTTGAAGGAAATCAAGGAAGGCAAGAGGTATAGATAAAAGGGACTGAAATCCCCATAATCAGGAATTAATGATGAAACAGCATGGAGCCTGGAGAGAGTATCTTGTGATTAGATTCAGAGGAAAGGTGTTAGAGGACTGGAAAGGTAGAAAGGGATTAGTTAATGAAGGTCCATGAATACCAGAGAACTTTGTATTGGTTTTAAAAGTAATGGGAAACCACTGGAGTTTGCTCAAAGAAGGGAAGAAGGGAGGGATTGTAGTCAGATCTTTTGAGGAAGACCAATTTGACACCTATGTGAAAAAGTGATTGGAGTGGGGAAGAGTTCTAAGGCAAGAAAACCAACCAGTAAGCTATTGCAATTGGACAGGAATGGGAGGTGGGGGAAGTAATGAGGACCTGAACCTTAACGGCTGTATAAGGAAAGGAGGATATATATTAGAGATGTATGAAAGGAGACAAAACAGAATTGACTAATGATTAGTTATGAGAGATATGCGAGAATAAAGAATCTAGGATAACATGCAGGTGTCATCCTGTACTTGTGTTCAAGATGGCATGAAGAGATTGGAAATAAAGAGATCAAGTATATATTATTATAATAGTTCAGAAGAGATGAGATGATGGCAACTGTGTAACTAGAGAGAAAAGAATGGATTCGAGAGAATTCTCAGGGATAGTACCAACAGTATTTGATAAATGATTGGGAGAGATTGAAAAGAGAAAGGATCAGGATTTAGACTACTAAAAATTAAAACCTGAATATCTAACAGGAAAGTAGTACCCTAAATAAAAAAGGCAAAGTTAGGAAAAAGGAGTGAATTTGGGGCAGATTAGGAGATTTTTTTTCAATATCCTGATTTTAAGACCTTTATGGGACAATTAGCTGTAGCCATAAAGTTGTCATTTAATGAAGACCAGATCAGGATAAGGGCTAGACATGTGGATTTAGGGATCATCTGAATAGAGATGACATGACTGAATAGAGAAAACATGAGAGCTAATAAGATCACTAAGAGAGGAGTTATACAGAGGGAAGAAGAACTAGGTAAGTTTATATAGAAGGATGAATACTTAAAACAGAGACCTAGGGAACTCCAAGAAAAAAAGACAAAAAGAGATGTTTTGGTTGAGTAGACTGGGAAGGAACCAACAGATAGGTATAAAGAGAACCAGGAGAAAAGAATGTTGTTAAAAGTAATGGCAGGATACCCTTTGATCCAGTAGTGTCTCTACTGGGTCTATATCTCAAAAGAGATCAAAGAGGGAAAAGGACTCACATATGCAAAAATGTTTGTAGCAGCCCTTTTTGTAATGGCAAAGAACTGGAAATTGAGTGGATGCCTATCACTTGGGGAATGGCCAAATAAATTATGGTATAAGAAAGTAATGGAATATTATTGTTTTAAAAGAAATGATGAGAGGGCTGATTACGGAAAATCCTGGAAAGATTTACATGAACTGATGCTAAGTGGAGTGAGCAGAAACACAAGAACAATGTACACATTAACAAGATTATGTTATGATCAACTCTGATGGACTTAGCTCTTTTCAACAATGAAGTGATTCAAGATAATTATTATAGACAGGATGGAAATGACATTCATATCCAGAGAGAGGACTATGGAAACTGAATGTTGATCAAAGGATAGTATTTTCACCTTCTTGTTGTTTGCTTGCTTTTTTTTCTCTCTCGTGTTTTTTTCCTTTTGTTCTGATTTTTCTTGCACAGCATGATCAATATATGGAAATATATTTAGAAGAGTTGTCCATATTTAACCCATATTAGACTACTTGCTATATTGGGGAGGGGAAGGGGAGAGAGTGAAGAGGGAGAAATATTTGGAACCTAAAGTTTTGCAAAGGTGAATGTTGAAAACAATCTTGCATATATTTGGAAAACTAAAATATTAGGAAAAAAAGAAAACTAAGGGTAAAGAACAACAACAAAAAAAAGCATGATAAATGAGAAAAGGTCACTGGATTTGCCCGATAACAAAAAATGCAAGGTCATATGGAAAGAGAGGAATTTCAGTTGAGGGACAATAAGTTAGACAACTTTTTCTAGAAGTTGGGCAATAGGGTAAGAAGCTGGAAGGGTTAACTGAGGAATTTTTTTAAATTAAAGCTGTTTATTTTGTTTAAAGTTATTATTTAACATATGCATACATAATTTGAACATTCATCTTTGTAAAACCTTGTGTTCCAATTTTTTTTTCCTTTCCTTCTTCGTCCCCTCCCCTTAGATGACAACAAGTAATCCCATATGTTAAACATGTGCAATATGAAAAATTTGTATTCGGAGATATAGGACTGAAATATTTCAAAGGGCACAGAGATTTAGGATCATAAAAGATATTATAAAGGTTAAAAACTATATGAAAATTATAAGGATTATAAAAAATAGAAGGTGTTGGGGCTAATGGTTAATTATGTCCAAAAGGAGGAACACCTCTTCCAAGAGAAGGAAGGGAAGAATAGGGGAAAATATGTTGATGGAATTTAAGGTACAAAAACCAATAGGAGAAACTCCTTACAATTAGCATCAATTTTCTTCAGGTAAATTTGGAGGAAAAGTACTTTTCTGAGTCAAGAAAGGAGTGGTATAAACTTAAGGAGGGCTGAAATAATCAGAGTGATTCTGTACTTTTTCAAATTGATACTATTTGTAGTTACTTCATTTTGTCCTATAATTAAGCCATGATTTTTGATTCTAAATTTAATTTAAAATTTTAGCCGACCAATAATAGTTAAGTTTAGAAATCCAGTTCTCCTATTGATCACTATTCTATTATCATGTCAAGGAAATCTGTTATTCTTAAAGAATGCAGGTAGATAACAGGAAGTCTAGTATAATATTCAAGTTATCTTTCAAGGATGCCTGATTTGTTATCCAAAGAAATATGGTTTGCTATCTCTGTCCTTGCAGATGCATGTGGACTAGAACATGAGATTATGTACATGAAAACTCTGATTAAAAAAAAGATGATTTGTAATTCAAGGGGAGGAAGAAGGGAAAAATCTAAAACTATATCTTAAAAGTTACTAAGTGCAAATCTTTTTACCCAGATACCTCTATACAAGGTCTATATTTTCAAAAAGATCCAAAAAAGAGGAAAAGAGCAAAATGTAGAAGCCCTTTTTGTTATGGCCAAGAGCTGGAAACTAAAGAAGCACTCATTAATTGAGATGTGGGTAAAGAAATTATAAGAAACTATAAAAGGGATGGTACCAGAGAAACACAGAAAGGCTTATAGGAATAAATCAAGTTCAAAATGAACAGAACCAGGAGAATTTATACAAATAATAACAACATTGAAAAGGCAAAGAACTGTGAAAGACTTTAGAACTCAAATCTATGCAAAGACCATTCATGATTCCAGAAGAAAGATACTGAACACAGAGGTGATAGACCCACAATACAAAATAAAAATGATCAATGTAGGAATTTATTTCACTTAACAAAAATTTTGGCTTTATTGTTCTTTTTCTTCCCACAATGAACAGGATTGTAAAAAGAGGAAAGATAAGAATTGGGGGGAAAAAAGCAAATTTTACTGGCAACTTTTAAAATATATGGAAGAAAAAGATTTGATAGAATCACAAAGACATAGTACAGCTTTGAAAATTAAATGAATAAATGCAATCTGAAAATATACTTCCAAAATTTCATGCATAATTCTCTTTTATTCTGCTATATATATATGGAAATACTCATTTGGTGTTTTTTATTTCAGAATTTTTTTTTTTAAGTGAAAGATTTCGAAAGTTAAAACTCTGGGGACCAGTACATAATTGGTACTAGAATTTAGTAATCATGTTAAATAAAGAGTGAATTGAACCTGAGAGTAAATTTTACTAAAAAATGGCAAAAAGGCAGGAAAAGACATTGAAAAAGATAGGATATGTCTATTTTATCTCTGGTCTATCACAACAGAAGGATTAAGAGAAGAATAAATTAAATATGAAAGGTAGCTTGTTAACAAAAGACACAATGGAAAAATTAGACAATAGTATAGGGAAGAATACCAGTAGGCAGGACCAAGATATAATGTAGTTGAAAGAATGGGGAATGGAAATCTTAGAAATATGGAGAGAAGAAGAAAAAAGTATCTATTAGATATAGGACAGTAAATCAATACATTTAATTCAGTAGACAAGGAGGTCTGCCCCAGACACTCCTTTTCCTCTAGCAATCCGATCAGATTACTACCACTGCTACCCCCTCCCCCCAACAGCAGGAGGGTGTCAACAGAGTGTCATGATCTAAATAACTAAGACTGTCCTCAACATTAATCCAACACAATAGCACAAACTTTTATATAATCCTTTTATAATACTGTCCATGGTACATTTAATTTTTTTCTTAATCATTTCTCAAAAGCATAGTCATATGAGAACCTCAGTATTATCTTCTCTGATTGAAGAGAAATCCATTCTACAAAATCCCTGACTAGTGGTTTGAGCAGATAAAAGAAATATTCTACTTGGATAAATACAATGGATATAGTTCAGTACATTATACAGTCTGCTTTTTGATTAAACATCACTAGTATGTAAATCTGTTTTTTACAGACTGTAAACCAGATGGGGGAAAAATGTAGTTCCACACCAAGAAAAAGGAATTGTTGTGGCATAAACATGGCTTTAAAATAAATCGAGTCTGATTACATAGCATATAATTGTACAAACTGACATGGAACAAAATTTATCCTCTCATTTGCTCAAACCATAACAGGGCTTAAACCAGGGGGGAAGCAATCTGACTTTATCCTAAAATAGAACACTATGGGAGTATTATACTGCAACACTTAATATCCCTCCCCTCCAAAAAAACAGGAACCAGATCAATACAGACCCTCATTCCACAAGCCTGGAAGAGCCCAGCACTAAAATAAAGTCTAAAAATCAATAAGTAAAAGTTGAAAGAATGGGCAAACAAACAAAAGAATCTGACCATAAAAGAGCTACTATGTATGGTGACAAGGACATTAAAGACACAAAATCATTAGAGAATGAATCCAAAATAAATATAAAGCCTCAGAAAAAATATAAAATTCAGCTAGTATTCCTGCAAGAGATGAAGTGTTTTTTTTTTTTTTAAACTAAAAATGTTTTATTAAACAAAATGAAAATCCCAAAGGGAAAAAAATTGGATAACTCAAGAGAACTATAGAAGAAAGGATTGGAAAGGGAATTAACAGGTTGGCACAAGAGATACAAATACAAATAACAAATTTCCTGAAAATCAGAATAGGAGCCAGTGGCTCTATGAGGCAACTATTAATATTAAAACAAAATCAAAAGCCTTATTTTTTAAAAGTAGAAGAAAATGTTAGAAGGTATCTCAGCAAAAATAACAGACCTGGAAAATAGATTGAAGAGAAAAAATAATTGAATAATCACTGGACCATCTGAGCACCTTAAAAAAACCACACCTTGACAGGATATTTCAAGAAATCTAAAAAGAACTCTTATATGGACTAAAGTTAGAGGGCAAAGCAGAAACAAACGTATCTACTAGATGCCTCCCAGGAGAGCCCAAAAAGGAAATTCCCAGGAATATCACTGCCAAAATTTAGAGCTTGCAGGTCAATGAAAAAAATGCTGCAAGCACTCAGAAACAATTCAAGTACCAAAGAGCCACAGTCAGGATCACCCATAATTTAACAATCACCATAGATGAGCAGAAAGTTGGAATACTGTATTTTAGTGAGCAATGCACATGAGTTAGTAACTAGGAATAACCTATCCAATAAAATATGAATGTAATGCTGCAGGGAGACATTTTAATGAAAGAGGACTCAAAATATTCCTTTTTTGTTTTTCCCAAAAATATTCCTGAAGAAAAAACCAAAGCTACAGAGAAATTCTGAAGTCCAAAACAAGGAGTTAAGAGAAACATAATAAAACAGTAAACAAGATTAAATAACTAAAGAAAGATAACACCTTATGTGCTAATAGAGGGGGTGACATGTTCTCTATCATCAGGGTTCATATTGTGAGTCAAATTAGACAAGACTGGACTAAGAGTGTTTCTGTTATGTATTGATGATCTTAAAAAGAATAATGGAAAGAAAAAGGAAGAATACAAAATTAGGAGGGAAAATCTCACAGAATTAGGGCTCACAAGTAGATATGTATACATGGAACAAATGGGGGTAGGATAATATTGATAATTCAACTTCACTTTCATCTAAATTGGTCAAAAAAAGGAATACACACACATATGTGTATGCAGGGTTGGGTACAGAAATACATTTCATTCCACAAGGAAACAAGAAAGAAAAGAGAAAGAGACTATATAGAAGTAGGATTAGCTCTAAGTAAAACCGAGTCTAAAGATATACAAAGGTGTTTATAGCTCTTTTGAGATGACAGAGAATGGGAATCTGAGGAGGGATATCCATCAATTGGGGAATGGATGAACATATATAAAAGTGACAGAATACTATTTTGTTATAAGAAATGATGAATGGAATGATTTCAGAGAAACCTGGAAAGACATATTATCTGATGACAAGTGAAGCAAATAAGAGTCAGAAGAATAATATACAATGAGAGCAACATAGCAAAGGAAAACTATTCTAAAAAATAAATAAATAAATAAAATCAAGAATTGCTTTTAGCATAATGCCCTATCTGTTTTTCTGGAGGAAGAGTGATGACATAAGCTACTTACCTCTTGATAGAAAGATTAAACACTCCAAATGCAGAATAAGCCACATTTTTTTGGACATGATCAATGTAGAAATGTTTTGATTGACAATTCAGCTTTGTCGCAGGTTTTCTCAAGTGGAGGAGTTGGGGGGAGGGGGTGGGAGATTAAGGCATAAATGTGAGGAGACATTTCTGCTGATTGAAAAAACTTAAAATGAGCATAAAAAACAGTTCACAAATATTACAGTAATAAATCCTGACCAAGATCAAAGAATATAGAGAAATGAAATTAATCAGTAGAAAGAGCCCTGGATTTGAAATAAAATGCCCTCACCTATAAAAATAAAGAGGTTGGGCCACATATCCTTTAAGGACACATATCTTTTACACACATATTCTTCAAACTCTAAATCCATAATTCTAAGAACCTCAGATTGAGAGAAGTTGCTAAGTGACGGCAGCTATGTGGTATGAATTCTGGAAGTAGTAATGAGAATCAGTATAGCTGTATTACACTTCTTCCTATTTCAGTGTATCAGAGAAAAAGGACCAAGTCCTGAAGTATAAGGTCAGTGACCAATGTCTTATGGAAGCATCAAATTTAAATTAGAATCAGAAGATAGAAAGGAGAAAAACATGAACTGTACATGGATAGGGCAAAGATAAGAAAAAAATAAAGAAATAGTTGGGAGAGTGTATAGAACAGATGACAAGACTGAATCACAGGGACAAAGGAATGAGGAGTTTTTCTGCCAATGTATGAAAAATAATGCATCTAAGAAATCTTTTTCTCTCTATGATGCTTGATGATATCAGTCAGTAGCTGATTTGAACAGTAGCAAGAATGTCTATGGCAAGTCATTCTAAAAGAAGAGGAGTTAAGAGTGTAGATAGGAGCAAGATCAAGGTGGCAGCAAGCTTCCTAAGTCAGGAAATGAGTAATTTCCCAACCTAGCCAGAAATTATACTGCGTTTTAGCACCTTATAATATTATCCCATGAAAGAGGTAGGATTAATTGACACACTAATAAGGTAATTCTGCTAGCAGAATAAAATTCAGACACTGGACATGCTGAGGCTCTGCAACTCTGAATAATATTTTAATCTATATAGAACAGTATTATTATGAGCTGAAAATGGAGAAACAGAAAATTTTGTGATATTAAAATAAAGATGATCAATAGAAATTTGTTTAAAAAAAATTAGTATTCTGGCCACAGGGCCAAGATCAGAAGAGATAATGCTAAGGTAGAGAATAGTATTTACTGGCTTTAACAACACTCAAGAGGTCCTTGTAGGAAACCTAAGAATTGTTAACTGTCATCATGAGCGAGTCATTTCACACTACCGAGCATCAATTTTCCTCAACTATGAAATAAGGACAACATTACCTCATGATGTTATTAAGAAGAAAAAACTTTGTGTTTACCAAGTTCTATATAATGTGAATTGTTATTAACAGAAGTAGTTTTATTCCAAAAGATAACAGATTTAGAATTGGAAGTATATTTAGAGATTCAGTCCATCTTGATTGTTTCATATGGGAGAAAAATAAAATTCAAAAAAGAACCCAACTGCTTCCATTTTACAAATTCACTACTTATCTAATGTCTTATAGGACTAAAGAATAAGATATGTTTTCCCCTAATATCTCTGTTGATATTAGGTCATTTCAGTCAGGTCTGACTCTTTGTGACACCATTTTTGAGGAGTTCTCTTGGCAAAGACACTAGAATGATTTGCCATTTGCCAACTCATTTTACAGACAAGGAACTTGCCAGAGTCAGACAGTTAATATATACCTGAGGCAGGATTTGAACACAAAAAACAAACAAACAAAAACAAAAACAAAAGAAAGAAGAAAAAGAAAAAACAAACAAAAATAAAAGGATTTAAACTCAAGAAGATTAGTTTTCCTGACTCAAGACCTGATGTTCTATCTACTATACCATGTTGCTTCATCTCTGTCATATGACATCTATGGTTTCTAATTGTCCTTTATAATTATTTTCTTTATTGTATTGATGATTTTTTTTATTATTTCCCACTATCTTTTATCAGTTTCCAAAAACTTCCCTCCTGAATCTCTCCCAAATAGATGTTTCCTTTATAATTATAATCAAGCCAAATGAATCAATGCGTTGGCTACATCTGAATAGGAATACTTCACACTGTCTCTATAGTCCCTTCACAACCACATCCAGACCCAAATAAGCTGTTGGGCACAGTGGATTAAGGTCAGAAGACTGAATTCAGGTCCTGACTACACCTTCTAATTGAATGACTAAGGTTCCAGCACCCAAAGCCAATGGTGCTGTATTATCAGGGAACACAATATTGGAATTTTCTAATGAGGAATCTCAAGGGAAGCTGAATGTCTGCTAATAATCTTAATCCAAAAATGAGGCAGAGAACCACCAAAGCTCATACAGAGAACATAAGCATTCTGAAATTTATAGCATATTGACTTAAATCACACCTGAAGGTCCTAAAGAATGAAGAATTTGTAGTGAAAGGATACAGAAAGGACCAAAACCCAATGCCACTGTAAGCCCAGAAATCAGTGGCATGAAAACCAGCAACAAAATCTCTCCCCTTCCCTCAAATCAAATCAGCCCCAAATAGGGCCCACATCATTCCATTTAAAAGTGTAGAAGTGGACAGGGTCTGATGCTGACCTGATACAAAGTCCCAAATTAGGACATATGGCTGGAAAAAAATAAATGGAAGATGATAAAATTTTTATGGGTGCAAGTATATCCAAGACACAAATGAAAAAGAAAAACACAACTGCTTGGTCATAAAGACTCCAGGAATCCCTGGTAAGAAACAAAACATAAGATTAAAATATGAATATTGTAAATGAAATTCAAGTTTTGCAGGAAACTTAGAAAGATGTGCAGCTTAGTATAGAAGGTGCTAAACCTAAGACCAAAAAGCAAACAACCTGAAAAATTATCATTGAAAAATGAGAAATCAATGAATCCATAAGCCAAAAAGAAATAGACAAAATCAAGTCTAAAAAGAGAAAGGGAAACTCCCTTAGCATTTTAGAAAAAGGGCAAAGGAAGTTAATCTAAGAATCATCACAATACTGGAGAAATGTAACAAAAAAAAACAGAAACAAAAAAACCTCACAAATATTAGAAACCACATTCTAATAAATAATAAACACAACTGCCCAAATCTATTTAGAACTAGAAGGGAAAAGTGAAAATAGCAAGAATCCAATCTAATCCAATCAACATTTATTAAGAAATTCACTTTCTGCCAAGAACTGTACTAAGCACTGAGGTTAATATAATTAATAAAAAGAAAGAGAGTCACTGCTCAAGAAGCTTACAATCTAATATGGGAAAACACACAAAAGGAGATAGGAAAAGTGGTAGAGGATACCATAAGGGACATCTTTTTCTATGGTGCTGAAATCAGGCAGAGCAGCAGATTCAGGGTCAAATGAACTCAAAGTCCCACTTCTGCTTTCTACAAAGAAAACCATTTGGAGGAGTCTGGTACACCACCCTACAGGCTACAATCAGAAAGGAAAGGAGGCTGAAAGAGATGGTGTCAATTGAAGTTCATATTAGCAGCATGATGATGAGAATCCATCAATCAATCACCTTCTGAAAGAAACTCGGAAATGAAAAATCCCAGGGACATCATAGCCAAAATATCCAGAATTTCCAGGTCAAAGAAAAACTACTGTAAATGGAATTGAGTTTGAATAACCAGTAACATAGGAGGGTCACAGAAAACCTGACAGGTGCTATTATCAAAGAAAGCAGACCTTATAATTATGATATTTGAAGTGGCAAAATGTAAAATCAAGAATAGCACTTGCCAGACTTGAGTACAGTTTAAAGGGGGAAAAAAGGGACCTTGCATGAAACAGATGACTTCCAAGCATTCCTGATTTAAAAAAAAAATCAGAGATGATTAGAAACTCTGAAATACAAACACAAGAGTCAAGAGAAACTTAAGATGGTAAATATAACTGAGTAAATAGAAAGGGACTTTCTTGTGTTGGGTCTCGATCAAGCCAGACCTGAAATGAAATGAAAAATTTATAATTAACAAATTAACAAAAGGAGATTGACTTAGCGGAAAGAGGTTATTTAACAAGGAAAAGCATTATTACCTCAGTTTATTCCGAGGAAACCTCCCTTGTGTCCAGTTTGCCCACTGTTTTCTAAGAGGCAGGCATCAGACAGGGTTAGAGTTACTCATGCCTATATTGCACTCAAGTGACCAGGAATTAATGGTAAAAGCCATTTAGTTCCCTAAGTCAATTAAATACTGAGGTTGTTCTCTCAATACATTTTAAAGAAAAACTTGTCTGAATTGCAGAGAGGCAGGTATTGGATTATTGTTCCAAAGAGAAAAGGATTCCTGTCCTGGAAGCATACTGAATTAAACTAATAAATCTTAAAACTTCATTTGAAACTTTTGGAACACTTTACAAAAACTTTTGCAAATGCAGAGAATGTGTCAAATCTATGTCACTCTAGACAGTGCTACAACAAACTTCTTTATGAAAAAAATGTAATGGACATATTTCATTAGAAACCAATTTATAGTATGATATATCAGATTATTTTTCAAAACTACAAAGGAAGAAATAAATGAAACAAATGAGTAATTAATGAACATTGTTAGTAATTCTCTTTGACAGTTATAAATTTTAAAAATCATTTATTTTTCTAAGCTACTGACATTTGTTTCCTAAAAAAATTTTCTATGAAGAAAATCTTAATTACAGATATATATTTTTCATTTTATTTTTCAAATTATATATAATAAAAAGATGAATAACATATCAGTGTATGTTTTCATACAAATATCACTTTAAAAATCGCATTTTTCATTTAAATATTTTGAGTTACTTTGCTTCTCTAGCACATTTCTTTTTTTTTTTTTTCTCCATACATTTCATGGATTCATGGAATCTCAGTGTTAGAAGGGACTTCAGAAATTAGCTAGACCAGTAAATAATAGAGCAGGAATTTCCTCTCCATTATCTATGACAAGCAGTTTGAACAACAGAAAAAAAAACTTTAGTTACATTTGTTTTCTTAGAAATATACAATGGATATTCACTAAGTTAAATAGCACACCACTGAGCATTTCAAAGTCCTTCAGGTCATTAAGTCTGTGTTTTGGCTTGCCTTCTCAATGAAAAGGTAAGGGAATAGAAGGGAAGGAGAATTTTTTTTTTTTCATCCTTTTTTTCCTCAATTATATTTTGGTTTCCCAAACATATGCAAAGAATTTTCAACATTAAGTTCCTATAAGAGCTTGTGTTCTAAATTTTTTTTCTCCCTACTTGCCTTATCTCCACATTAAACATATACAATCCTTATAAACTTATTTCTATATTTGTCATGCTGTGCAAGAAAAATCAGACTAAAAGGGAAAAAACCAAGAGAAAAAAGCAAACAAAACAAAAAATAAATACAAAGGTGAAGATGCTATGTTTTGATCCACATTCAGTCTCTGCAATTCTCTCTCTGGATTCAGATGACATTTTTCATAAGGGAGAAAATTTGAAGCTCAAAAAAAATGTGTAAAAATTAAAGGGAGGGGAGGAAGGGAGGAAGGAAGGAAGGAAAGAAAGAAAAGTAGGGAGAGATGAGAGGGAAGAAGAAAAAAAGGGATAAAGGAAGGGAGGGAAGGAGGGCATGGAGGGAGGAAGGACCAGGAAACAATGCTGGTAGCCTTTGAATCAAAGTTCATATTTACTTTCAATGTTCCCTTTCTCTTTTCTACCTCTATGCTCCATATAAACTGTATAAAGGACACCGTCCAATCATATTGCAAGAAAACAGAAAGACTGAAAAAAAAAAAACCCCAAAAAACTGTTAACTAAATAGGGAAAGTACCATAATTGTTACTTGAGTTGTACAAATAAGACTTTAGGATAAAATTTCAGTTCTCATTTAAAAGGCTTTTATTTCATTCTGAGAAATAAACTTAGCCTTGTCATCACTGAGTCCTGGGTTCAAGTCCTGCCCAGAAACACAAATGTAATTATGACATATCGTTTCTGGTCTCAGTGTTCCAAGCAACTCTACAAAACTGTTAAGTTAAAAAAAAAAAAAAAAAAACACTAATAATTTTTTGGTTTTGGGGGGTGGGAAGACTTTTGGGGGAGAGGCAAACCAGGTTGATTTCCCAGGGTCACACAACTAGTAAATATGAGATCACATCTGAATTACTCCAAAGCCAGTGTTCTATCCACTGTAGCATTCTTCTTCATACCACTAATTTAACTAGATTCCCAACAGTGAGAAAGAGAAGGCAGTGGAAGTATGTGGACAAGTCAGAATTCCTTACTTGTCTACTCTTCCTACCAGACTTTAGGGAGCATGAATATGATTTTGTTGCTTATGCCTTTGACTATTTTCATATTCATAAACCAAGAAAGATTCTTCATCAGTAAAATGAGGTTTGAACCAAGAAATCTGAGATCTTTTCCAAAGCTGTCTAAAAAAGCTAAAATAATTTAAAATATATACCCATGATGATGATAGTCTAAAATGACAATGTCCTCATTTTTTCCTTAAAGTAATATGAATCAGTCATTCCAAAACACAGACTACACTAAATAGTGTTTTAAAAAACCCATTTGAGTTTGAATTAAACAAAGCTTGGTATTTATACAATTTATACATTGTCATGATGTATAACACAGGGACCTTATTTCCTAGGATGCAAGTTCTTACAATGCTATTCAAAGAACATTTGGATTCACTTACTGTTTCAGTTGGGTTCAACTCTGAGGAATCCCATGTTGTTTGTTTGTTTGTTTTGTTTTGTTTTTTGGTAGAAATACTGGAATAGTTCACCTTTTCCTTCTCCAGCTCAATTTACAAAGGAAGAAACCGAGGCAAACTTTTGCAGGTTAAATGACTTTTCCAGGATCACACAGCTGGTAAGTGTGTGAGGTCTAATTTGAATTCAGGCCTTCTTGACTTCAGGCCTTGTGCTATATCCACTTGACTTAAGACTAAAGTTCAACAAATACAGTCACTTCAAAGTTGTTATGAACATTAAAGTCCAGCCTCTATTTTAAACCAAGAAAATAATGTATTTCTGAACAAAACTTGAGTTGATTTTACCCTTGTTTTCCTGGAAGCTGAGGGGAACTGCTATAAGCAAATACTAAATCAAAGGGACACTTAACTGTAAATCTTTAGAATATTACCAATTAAATAAAATAGAAAATGTTCTATCTACTTAAATTGAAACAGAAACAATAAAAGGCATTATCAAATGACTCACCTTTAATATTTCTTCAACACAGTGCACTTCATTTGGGAAGGCCTGCAAAATGTTTAAAAAAAAAAAGGAAAAAAGGCATAAGAGGAGTACTCATTGGAATGTTAAGATAAGCTAGTAGAACACAAGCAGCAATTTTCTCTTAGCTCAAGGCTCCACTGAAACACAATACCCAAATACCCAAATATCTTAATCTTCATTTAGATAAGGAAAAATAATTCCCAAAGGTTCACACTTGAACCAATACAAAAGAATAAGGCAGTATCTTTAATTTCTATTCATGATTTTTTCTAACTTAAGAAACAACCATGTATACAAATGTATACAAACTCAAGGAAAATTGCTAAATTAAATGTAGCCAGAAAGTGTCAACAATTTAACTCCCTTAGCATTGGAATCACTCATACTGAGGTTACTTTCAAGGGCATTCCAACTGTTATCCAGAGCAGGACTCCGTAACCTTTTAAATGTGAGATGGAATGCCAAAATTGCATTGTGAATAAATGAAGTTTATTTTTCATTTGTTCTACTTTCAGCACGTCAATAATCTGTATCATAATTTTATTAAGTATTTAAATTCCCTCTCCACTGGTTAGCTGTACAAGATGTTACTAACTAAATCTGATTAGATATTTGCAATATATTCAAAAGATGTGTGGAAAAGCCAACTATATAAAATGTGTGGAATTAACTGAGTGAAGACACTCTCCTGGGAATATAGCCTTAAAAACTATATATTAATTGTGACTTGAGACTTTATTGTAACAAATAGAACTATAGCTAAAAAGTTGCAGGTATTTTGTCCCACTCCAGTTTCCCATCACCTCTTAATTAGCATTTAAGTACCTCTTTTAAAGATAATTTATTCTTCTTTTATATCTGGGTTAGATTTCTAAGATTTCCAAAATTAGAATGTAAGCTCTAACTCTCCCAAACAATGAGAGAAAAGGCCAGGCAGGGGTGGATCTTTTGCATTCAGGGTATTTAATCTTGTGTTTTGCACCTTGTCAGATGGGAGATGCCCTTTCCTGAAATGGTAATCCCCCCACCCCCCTTTTTTGCTTTTTCTTACTCTGAATGTCTCTGATGGTTTTTGTGGTCACTAGTAACAGACAGGAAAACAAAAGCAATCTCTAAACTTTTTGATCCTGAACCTCTCAGGGTGTGTGTGTACACACCCACATCTACACGTATGCATAAGTACATCAACATATACCCTTACACACACATAGCATATATGTGTATAAAAGTACTGAATTTTCTTATTTATAAATTACATGCATAAGTTACTATGCCAATAATCATTATATCAATGATCACCTTACAACATTTACACAAATGTATAAATTTTAAAAAGGACCAATGATATCACAAGAGCGATGTCTTGGTTTGCAAGTAAACTTAGTCATAGGAATCCAATGGCAAAACTGATTAGAATGACTGATCCGTCACCTCTATGGTCCCTGTATACAACAAGAGCCTTTGTAACCTAAAGTTTTTCCCAAGTTTATGAGGCAACACCCATTCGGTGGTTCCAGATTAGGTAATAATCAAAAAGGTAGCTTGCTTAATCAAAAAAAAATCAATCTGGGAGGGAAAGACTAGATAAGATAAAATATCAAAATAACTTCTGTTGGGGGTGGGGATGAGAGTAGCCTAGGTAGAACTGAAATTCAAGAAGTGGAGGGATTGTCTACAAAGAGCATAAAGAAGTGATGGGATATGAAGCCAAGTATCTGATTATAAAATCAATGTTCTTTCTATTGTATACAATGTGGCTGATTTAATTTAATTCATATATGTTAGACTCTTAAGACCATCTTTTTAGACTCCACCAGAGATGGAAGTATCTGATTTCATAGGATGGAGAGGGCCAGGGGAAGACCTGGTTGGCTTTTTGCATTGTTTTTCAAAAAGGATATTTAAATAATGAACTCTCCTTTTCTCTACCTCAGAGTTCTGAATCTTTATTCAAGATCTTATTTCTCTCTCAGGTCTTTCTTTCCAAAGTTAATCTTCCTTCTTACTTATGCTTGAAATTACACTTTACCACCCACTCAAGGCTGTTGCTCAATGAAATAACACCCTTCTTCTCTCCCCTTATAAAATACTCCTTCATGTATGTCTAATAATGAACATGGCCCTTATCCCCATTCTCTTTTTCCAGTCAGGATAAACATGATAAACTTTTCAAATGAGAAGTCTCAATGGCTTGCTTTCCCTTCCTGAGTATGTAAATCCTTCCCAATCCCAAATCATCTGACTTTCTGACTACAAAGCTACTCCCACTCCCCACCCCTCACCCCCTACCCCCCACCCACAAGGTAGCAAAGTTAGTCTACAAATCCAATGATCTTTTTTAATGCTTCTACTCCTCAGTTTCTTCACCAATAGAGGAGGTTAGACAAGATGATTTTCTAAGGTCCTTTCAGATCTTCTTACAGATAAGACAACTCATGTGCAAGAACTAATTGTACTCATGTGTAGGCTGAGATAGATCAAAGCAAATCAGTATCAGAACTGGGATCATAATCAAGAGGCACAGAAATTATCACATTTGTGATTCTAGGCTTCCTTGTTACACTTAACTCCAGAACAAGGGTTCTTCACAGATCCCAGATTAAGAACTTTACCTCTGAAACCATATTTCAATCACATGAATATAAATACACCTTTCTAGAATTATCTATCTCCCAGCAGCCTTCTCACTTGGAAGTGAGATGCTCTGAGAAAGATGCCACTGGGTTTTCTCAGTCTAGATGAGCCACCTTTGAGGAGGTGCTCAAGGCATTCAAGCTTACTTCTTTATTCTCTTCCTAATTTTCAGCTTCTTTTCCCCACCTGCTATTCTGATTTTCAGCTCCCATTTCTATGTTGTTTTCCTCCAGCAGAATGTAATATCTCAGAGGGCAGAGACCACATTTGTTTTTAACTTATAGTTGTGGAAAGAACATGGATAAAAAGAAGAGATTCAGATGCTGAGTGAAATGAGCAGGACCAGGAGATCATTATATACTTCAACAACAATACTAGATGATGACCAGTTCTGATGGATCAGGCCATCCTCAGCAACGAGATCAACCAAATCATTTCTAATGGAGCAGTAATGAACTGAACTAGCTATACCCAGAAAAAGAACTCTGGGAGATGACTAAAAACCATTACATTGAATTCCCAATCCCTATATTTATGCACACCTGCATTTTTGATTTCATTCACAAGCTAATTGTACAATAATTCAGAGTCTGATTCTTTTTGTACAGCAAAATAATGTTTTGGTCATGTATACTTATTGTGTATCTAAGTTATATTTTAATATATTTAACATCTACTAGTCATCCTGACATCTAGGGGAGGGGTGGGGGGGGGGTAAGAGGTGAAAAATTGGAACAAGAGGTTTGGCAATTGTTAATGCTGTAAAGTTACCCATGTATATATCCTGTAAATAAAAGGCTATTAAATTTAAAAAAAAAAAAAAAAAAAAAAAAAGAAGAGATTCAGAGACAAGAAAAACAATAACCAGAAGGTATAAATCAGTAGTAGGCTGCATAATCAGAGGAATTCTGGGAGGAGCTTTACCATGAGATAATGGCCTTTGTAATAATACTTGTACTGTTTTGGAGTAAGGCATAAAGGAAAAAAGGAATTCACAAGACAAACTCACAAAGTAGATGAAGAAACTGCCTAGAGCCTGGAATGGATACTTTGTAAGCTCTGAATGTACAAGGAATTCAAAAGAAGATAGAGAGACCAAAAAATTAGAGAATTAGTTTAAAAGAGACAGTAAAAGATGATGGATAAATGAAGAGAGTAGTAACATAATCCTTTTAGGTAATGGGCACCAAAAAAAAAAAAAAAAAAAAAAAATTAAAAAACAAATGAATAGGACTAATTGAAGGGAAAGAGAAGGGGAACCTCTAGCAAAATTCTAAAGGAATAAGGGTAAAAAGGATCAGGGATCAGGAAAAGGGAGGGAAACAGGTCGCTATTAAGGAAAAATAACTGAACAAATGTTATGGTGTTTACAGCTGAAGACAAAAATAATAACTTGGGGGAAATAAACACCAATAACAGAGATAAATGGAGGAAAAGACAAATCTTGTATAACTTTAAATGTGAGGGGATTAAACAATTGAATAAAATGAAAAAAGAAAAACTGAATAAAGAAACAAAACTCTACAATCTGTTTGCTTACAAAAAACATATTAAAAATCAAAGATTAACAAAAATAAAAATGAGGGAATGGGGAGGGGGGATTTCCACATAGCAAAATAATGGCAACAAAATAAACAAGGAAACAATATTATGCTGAAAGAAAATGCAGAGAATAAACTAGTGTCAGTAATAATTACTTATTTGCTCCTAAATGCCTTAGCATCCAAATTCACAAAGGAAACATCTAAGCTACAAGAGAGTTAACACAATACCGAATGGAAATCATATTGTCTGGTTATCAGTTTTGAAAGAAAAACAAACAAAAGGGAAAATATGAAACAGAACAAATGGGAAAGCAAAAAAAGAATGTATTTTTCAGTATCAAAAGGTATTTTTACAAAAAGTATAAGACCACAAAGCTATTCCAAACAAATGTAAAAAAACATAAAGAGTTAATATGTCCTTTACAAACCACTAGGCAATTTTTAATTGTCATTGGTTCAGGGATCAAAAACAAAAGATAAAGATTCAAGTACAGACTTAATAAATAATACAATGAAAGCAATCCTAAGGAGTGAGATAAGGGAAAAATCACATTCTTACAAATATGTGTCAACAAATTAGGAAATGTAGCTTAATGGATTGAAAGTACAGTTTTAAAAATTAGAACACTAACAAATGAATAATCCTGAAATATGCAAACAAGAGATATTAAAAATTAGAAAGGAAATAGATAAATGGGAGGGGGTGCAGAGACATCAAAGAAATGATCAAACTAATATTTGGTTCTTTGAAAAGACTAATAAAATTGATAAACCTATACCATAGCTAATCTGATTTTTTTTTTTTTTAGAAAACCAAATCAGTAAAATAGCAAATAAACAAGATGAAGTCACAGCCAAAAATAAAAATAATCAGATCACATTATGCCTATGCATTATGTGCTCACAAAAATGCTAATATTAAAAGATAAAAGGAACACTTTAGCAACTAACAGAATATCAGAAAGATCTTAAAATTTTAAACAGAATTCTGTCATACAGATTGCCCCGAAAAGATCATTCATTATGACCAAGTAGATTTTTATATCAGGGATGAAAAGATGGTTTAACATTAGGAAAAGCATCAACATAATTATGCTAAAAAACAAAACATCCCAAATCAAATGATCATATCCTTTATGCTAAAAAATCTACAAAGTACAGGCATAAAGGCACTTTTAAAAATATTACAAAAACCATTTACCTAAAGCCAAAAGGAAGTATCATATGTAATAGGAATACACTAGAACCTTTTTCCAGGATTGAACCAAGGATGTTCTCCTTAATATTTTTTAATATAGGTCTAAAAAATGCTAAGAACAGCAATAAAACAGGAGAAATATATTACTGGAATGAAAACAGGTAAAGAAAAGATCAAAATATCCTTATTTGCTTCGCCTATTATGATTTCATTATAAAATCATGGTGAATCAGCAAAGGCACAACTTGAAATTATTATCAGCAACAAAGATGCAGGCTACAAAATAAAGCCACAAAAATGAACAGCTTTTCCATGTAATAATTAAAAAAACACAATAATAACACCAAGGGAAATTGCATAAAATACCTTGGGATCAACCTAGCAAAGCATTCAGAAGACTCATATATGTTCAATTACAAAATACTCCTTAAAGAAAAAAAAAAAAACTTAAAATAATTGGAACAATCACTATTCATGGCTAGAATCTATCAACATGATAAAAATGACAATACTATCAAATTTATTTTACACGTTCAATGATCTACCTATTACAATGACAAGCTTTATAAAGCTTGATAAAATGATAGGAAAATTCATTTGGACAAACAAAAGATCTGGAAATTATCAAGGAAATGAAAGGATAAAAAAAAAAAAAAAAGGATAAAGACTGAATTTCACTGTACTCATCAAACCTACCTGGTATTAGTTAAAAAATAGAGACAGGGCAATGGAATTTTCTAGAGACGAGAAACAATCAGAAGCAAGATAATTCAATAATCTAGTTTTTGATCGAGTAGAAAACAAATTGTCTAGGAAAAAAATTCCTCATTCTATTTTATTTTTCCTTATTTTTATAAACATTGGAAAGCAGTAAGTAGGCTTAGATCAACACCTTACTACTTTTCCCCAATTACATTCTAAATGGATATATAATCTTGATATAAAACTTCATACTACCAAAAAAAAAAAAAATCAGAAGGGAAGTAAATCATGTACTTTTTACAGAATAAAAGATACTCTTAAGTAAGAAAAAGATGCAATGATAAAAAAATGAAATAATTAAGTTTGAAATAACTTGAAATTGAAAAGCTTCTGCAGAGTTAAAATTAATTGTACCTACAATAAAAAGGGAAATGGTCAAATGAGGGTAAAATCTATGTGCTGAATTTTTCTGATAAGTAATCTGTGTCAATTTTTTTATATCCAAGATATATAAAAGTTAATAAAACTATATAAAACTAATAGCCATTTCCCAATAGATAAATGGTGAAATAATATAAACATCTATTTCTCAAAAGAACTGCAATGTATTTGCAACTACAGGAAAGAATGTTTCTATGTGATAAGAAAAATATAAATCAAAAGAACCCTGAGATTTCACCTCACAACCTACAAATTGGGAAAAATGACAAACACAGCCATAGTCATTGATGAAGGGATGGTGGAAAGATAGGCACACTAATACATTGTTGGTAGAACTGTGAAGTAGTACAATCACACTGAAAAGCAATTTGGAATTATGAAAATAAAGTAATTAATTGTTTATATAGTTTTATTTATTTATTTTTTATTTAATAGCCTTTTATTTACAGGATATATACATGGGTAACTTTACAGCATTAACAATTGCCAAACCTCTTGTTCCAATTTTTCACCTCTTACCCCCCCCCCCCCCCCTCCCCTAGATGGCAGGATGACCAGTAGATGTTAAATATATTAAAATATAAATTAGACACACAATAAGTGTTTATATCGTTTTAACCTGAGACTTCATTACTGGACTTATGTCCCCAAGAAACCATCAATAATAAAAAAAAGCTCCCCCCCTGCAATCCAAAATATTTATAGTAGCATATCAATCCAGAAATGGCTAAACAAATTGGGGTACATGAATATAATGGACTATAAAAAACAAAGTGTATGAATACAGAGTAGCATGGAACAATCTTTATGAATTAATGTAGAATGAATTTAGTAGATTCAAGAAAACAACACACACACTATAACAATATAAACTACAATGGAAATGGAAAGAACCACCACAATCAAAATAAATAAATGCAGCAAAAATTATAAAGATCTAGCTGGACTAAAATGAAAAAATATTAGAAGACACCTACCCCTTAGTGGAGGGTGGAGTCCACAGGTGTAATACATTGTACAAATTTTCTGATTTTTTTTTCAGAGTACTGATCAGTTTTGCTGATTTTTTCCTTTCTAAAAAATACTACAACTGAACAAAAAATTCAGATAAACTTATCAGTGCTTGCTATGAACATACCATGTGTTAATTTCAGTTATTAACTAGACCTGTAAATTTTCACCATGTATAATTGAAGCAAAAAATTCCTAATATTCTGAACACTCCATCTTTGATGAAAGGCTAGATGAGATCCACCGAGTATCACAGAAATGATTTAGTAGCCTTAATAAGGAAATAATACTCTCCCTACTACTAAAAAGAATAAAAAAAAAAAAAAAAAAAAAAGCTGGGGCAACAATTTAGTTCTAAATAAAGCCAACAGACTCCTTCTACAGACAACTTCCTCTTGATTTTTTTCTTTCTACTCCAGCCTTATCCTCCAGTCTATGGTCAAAGAAAAATGTAATTCCATGGGGAAAGTTTACTTTTCCTTCTTACAGAGTGAGTTAACAACTCTGTAAAGAGAATTTCACAACTTAGCTTGAAATAAAATACCACCATTGGGAGAGTTTTATATTGGAGTTTGATCTTATTTACCCCCCCCAAATCTACACAAACAAGAGAACTAAACAGGACTAGTTGTAAATTCTCTTATCCAAATCACATGGGCACTGATTTTTCAAATCCAATAGGATTAAGAGATATAAAGTGTATTACTATTCTTTCTTTGTATATATGTGGTATCTGTCCAATTTAAGTGCCAAGTCCAAAAGACACTCTAATTCTATCTTCCCTGGAAGCTAACATAAACTGATGACAAAACAGTGCCCACAGATAAGTCATGAACCATTTTCTTGAGCAGGAAGTTAAACTCATAAGTATACAGTAAACCGTTTAATCCGTGCTTTGTCTGGAAAGATAGAAAGATTTTTATCATGACCTTATTTCAAAGTAATCCCAGAGTAGTCTGCTAGTGTTGTCTCCTAGCATTGATTAAAAAAAAAAAACAAAAAAAAAAAACCCAACAACAAACCACAAACCCTAAAGTGGTAGGCTAGAAGTATATAATACCCTGAGGAAATGATTTGGCAGCTCAGTAAATGCTCTAGGGTTTACTGATACTATAACAAACACAGATGATAGATGATAAATAAATATGGCTCCACCCTGTCCATTGTCTTCTAATACATTTACCTCCACATATTGCCAATGTTAAAAATTATATCTAGAAAGAAGTCTTAAAACATATTTTATGAAAGGACAAAGATGGAATATATTTCAGGACCATATATTTGTACCATCTGTTGGAATATCTATCTTGTCACTATCATAAATAACAAAACATTGAGATATGATAATGGCTTTAACATTTGTTACACTCCTTAGGACACTAATGTCTTACCTTCAAAGATAAAACTGATCTTTATTTAGATGGCAATTAGGACATTAGCTAAGTTGATTATATAAACTTTCTAGAAATCATCAAATTTATTAAGGGCCTACTATGTGCCAGGTACTACACTTAAGAGCTAATGAAATTACTTAAATATGCAAAAACATTTACTGTTTTTCCTGAATAATAGGGTTCATTTACAAATTTGTTATCTAAAAAACGATTTTGGTAAGCTTCTGTTAGCTTAATATTATTACCATTGAGTACCTGTTCACTGAAAACTTCTGTGTTAACTGACCTATATTTTAGGTTACCTCTAAGAAATAAGAGTAGATTTTATCCCCTCTTTAGAAGGAGAGTAAAAATGTTAAATAAAACCAATCTCCTGCCTCCCCCTCAAAGGAAATTTAAATTGTATAGAGACACAAATGCACCTGTGTCCCTCCTGCCTATTCTATACACCTGGATGTGACTCATGGGAAAACCTTTACGGAGACTGCTACAGTGTTAGTTTGAAGTCTCTCTGACAAGACAGGGATGGAAAAAAATTTTTAATCTTAAAAAAAAGTTCAGTTCTTTAATGGAAATAGTGCCAGATTTCCTGCAAAAAAGGAAGCAGCAATAAATGGCAATTAGCTTCAGGTAAAATTAGCCTTGACATAAGCAAATACTGTGTTTTACTACATTAATAAAGCTTTTTTCTTAATATTCAACAAATAGTATTTTTGTTTTATTAACAAATAAAGTAAATTCATACCACAAAGTCAATTATAGTACAATAATTTTAAAATATTATCTTGGGTATGTCTCAAATTTATCAGAAACATCTATAATATTTTTTAAATGGTTCTTTCTATACCTTGTATCCACAGAATCCAGAACAGTGCAAGACACCTAGTAGGTACTTAATAAATGCCTTTTTATTGACTGATTTTATCGATTTTTACCTTTAGGAAATTTGGACAACTCATCGCTTGTGAGGAGGAAGGATCTAACATATCAATTTTAAAAAAAAACAATTAAAAAAAAAAACAATTATAAGACTAAAAATTCAGACCCCTTAAAATGACTAATTGACAATGGTTAATTTATTTTATCAAAATAAATTATGTATTACAGAATAGTGAATCATATTGTATAACTTCAAACAGCTAGAAGGCATCTTGAGCAATCATAAATGCAATTTTCAATTAGGGCCACATGGAAATCTTCCAGGGGGCTAAAATCTTCTCTTTTTAAATCCCTCTAGAAAAAAAAGAGACTTCAATCTCCACACACAACCTCCTTTGAAGTTAAGTGCCAGAGAAAAACAAAGACCAGGAAAAACCTGCACACACTGATAGATAAGAGCCACTACCTTTTCCTGTCCTCATCAGAACTGATTAATCACAATTTTAAAAATGAAGAAATTTCAACTTATATTTTTCTTTAGTAGTCAATATTTGCTAAAGATTACTAAAGCTCATGTTTTAAAATAAAGCTGATCAAAAAAAGTTTCCTAAATATACTGGAAAAAAAAAAAATTACAGCCACTCCTCATCCCCAATAAAAATAACATCCCTGAAAATCTCAAGAGGTGAGAGAGACTCCAAGACTTTTTTTTTAGGTCTCTAATGGCAGTCCAAAAAAGGAATAGCCACACCACCTGTCAATTACCTATCAAATATATGCAAGGGAGGGAATATGGGAGGAGCAGGTGATACTTCGGCATTAATTCTTACATCTTTGGGAGCTCTTTTGTTCTGTGTCTGGTACAGAAATGTACCTCCCTTCTTCAGATGCCATCTCCAAAGAGAAAAGACAAATGGAGAGAGAAAGAGAAAAGAGGAAGGGTAGGAAAGGAAGAAGGGAAAAAAGGGTGGAAGAGGGAAAGCATGTTATTTTTAGGTATTTTCCCCATTTTACCTTGTTTTATGGTCTATATTAACTACCCTAAACTAACCGGCAAGTTGCTCCTGAGGCCACAGCTCAACACTGATCACATAGCACAGCTGCACAATGTGGCGCACTTACCTCTGTGAACATGTCTTATTGCCTTCCTACATGGCAAAAGAGATTCCCTGTTTTCGTACATTCCCTTGTCAACCCTAATCAGTGTCAATGGGTGAGTGTCTTTTGTGCTGCCTGCTGGAGTGCAATCCCTGATAGGAAAGAACTTTTCCTCTCTTCTCTTGCACTGAGCCATGAGAAGCTGAAAGTGCTCCCAGGCATGACTAGCTCCCCTGGCTCCACTCCTAAAAATGCTCTCTCAAGTACATGGTTGCTTAGCAATATTTGCCTTCCCTCTGTACATGTGAAATTGGCAACATCTGTCCCTTAGGCAGTTTTGACTTATACAAGCATCATGTGGGTAAAGTTTAAATACATACAAAATGTGTGGCCTTTTGGAAGTGAGGTATACTGCCCCAAATGACCATAAACTAATGTCCTCTGTTATGCATATGTTTCAGTCATAACAATGTCAGATTCCCAGAGTAAAGCGAAGGGAAACCAAACCAAACAAAAAGAATTATTCACCTACCACTGGGAGTTCCTATTAACCTCAAATAACAAGTTCTGTTTTTTATCTTTTTATACTTGCATCATTGGAAATCAAAATCCAATTTTAATCATTATAAATTCTATTAAAAAAATCATTATTTTCATTGGGATGAAAAGTCTTTCTTTATAAGGAAATGTGAATGGATCCATGTACATGTGTGACTACTACAGACAAATTAAGGAGAGTAAAGCAATTTGCTTATGGAGTATTTTATTAATATACTCATATCCCAAAATTGAGCTCAGAAGGCCACCTGTAAAGGGCTAGAGGGTAAGACTTATAGGAAGAAGTTTTTTCTTTTTTTTTTAAATTCTTAAACTCCAAAAATATTTTAAATTCAATATCAAAAAATCCTTTAAAATTATCTACAAAAACCAGTAGAGAAATGAAGAAACAAAACTAAACACTTTTTACATAAATAAAATAAGACAAATAACTGGGAATGAATTAATTACTTGTGGTTAGATCATGATAAAATAAAAATTATAAAAGTATACAAAAATCAGAGATGGAGAGGAATGACTCATAGTCAGTTTCCTCACCTGTAAAATGAGAGTTAAACTTGGTATCCTCTAGTCTCAATTTATGTTCCTGCATATGTTAACTTGCATATTCAGTGTTACAAACAATCAAATTAAAAAGGGATTTAATAAATCTAAAAAATATTATTCCAAAAATTGAGGTGAAAAAAAAAGAGGGGAATCAAGATTCTGAAAAGAAATACTAAGAACCACTAGGAAGGAAGGGTGCTTTTTTTTTTACAAGATCCCAAAATATACCACAAGGCAATCATCAGAAGTATATGGTATGTTTGACATATATTGAGCTGCTTGCTGTCTAGGGGATGGGGTACGGAAAGAGGGGGAAGGGGGGAATGGGAACACAGGGTTTTGCAAGGGTAATGTTGAAGAATTATCCATGCATATGTTTTGAAAATAAAAAAATAATAATAATAAAAATAAGTATATGATAATGTGGAGGGAAAAAAAAGTTGATCAAGGGAATAGATTAAATAAAAGAAATTCACGAATAATTAAGAACTGTTGTATGTTTGATAAATCCAAAGGCACAAGCTACTAGGATTACAACTATTTTGAAAAGAAAAGTAGAAAGTCATCTAAGAGACCAATTTCACCTATCACATATACTACAATTATTGTTTGTCCTTTCTCAAAGAAGATCATAACATCAGGAAAAAGTCAACTGAATTTAAGTGAGGAAGCATCGTGCAAAGTCACTAACCTCATTTTCTTCTCCAAACTCATCTGGTGCCTGAAGAAATATTAAGATTGGACTAAGCTCCATATGGATACATGTCACAGGTATAAAAAGGTCACATTATAAACAAATCTGAGAAGTAAGAAAGATGTCAACAACTACAGATAGGGGAAATGCTTTTGATAAAAAATAAAAGAAAACAAGTGATTAAATGAATGATTTTGATTACATAAAATAGAAAAGTTCCTGCACAGAAATCAATTCAATTAAAATAAGACAGGGAAAATGCTAATAGAGGGGGGAAAAAAAGCTTTATCACAAGTTTCTCTAATAAAAAACTCTAATATCCAAGATATAGGGTACCGACAACTATAAAAAATTACAACTCATTTCCCAATATGTAAACGACCAAACAACCATATGAAAAATACTTCCAGTCACTAAAAGTAAGAGCAATACAAAATAACGAAACTCTTAAGATACCATCTCACATACATCAAAATTGGCAAATGTGGTAGCTAGGTGGTACAACAGTGTTGAAATTGCAATCAGGAAGAGATGTTAAGGTAGATGGTAGTCTACAGATCCTCAAATAACATTTCCCCCATCCTTCTTTTATTAGTTCAATACCTGATTTACAATCTTTCCTGTCCCATGCCTTCCCAATAAGAAACCTGAATATACCCTCCAAAATCCTAAATCGTTTATTTCCTTAACTACTCACTTCCAGTGAGCTATTCCTCCAGCCCATCTTAGGTACATACAAAGGGCACATCCTTGATTCTGCCATCACTCAAAAATATTCACTCTCCAAATTCAAAAACTTTCACATCTCCTTATCTGTCAATCTATTAGTTTTTCACCTCTCCTCCTGTCTTCCCTTGTATAATTCTATTCTTCACCTTCATCTCTAAATCCTAGACCTCTTGGCCATCTTTCCAGCATTAGTTGCTCTCTCTTCTTCTTCCCATCTTGACCCCTTGTTAAACCAATTTAACTCTATATTGTACTTCTCTCTTGAATCCCCACCCCTTCATGTCACAGATTAGGATCAAACTATCTTATATATTGTATCATGACCACCATTCCTCATGTCTTCAACTTATACTGCTCAATGAATATGGAGAAAATCATATCACCATTTGGGTCCAGTATAAATTGATGTAACATAATCTCAACTGGGCCTTCATTTCTGTTGGGTAATTCTACTATACCTCCCATAACAACTCATTCTACCTCTCCTCACATTGACTGTTCCAAACCTTTTCATACCTCTTGAAACCTACAAGGCAGGAACCTATTCTTTCTTTCGTTCTTTTTTTTTTTTTTTTAATTTTATTAAAGTTTTTTTATTTACAAAATATATGCATGAGTAATTTTTCAACACTGACCCTTGCAAAACTTTCTATTCCAAATTTCCCTTAGCTCCCCTAAATGGCAGGTAATCCAATATGTGTTTGATATGTTAAAATATGTTAAATCCAATATATGTATATTTATACAGTTATCTTGCTGCACAAGAAAAATCGGACCAAGAAGGAAAAAAAACTTTGAGAAAGAAAACAAAATGCAAGCAAACAACAACAGAAAGCATGAAAATGCTATGTTGTGGTCTATACTCAGTTCCCACAGTCCTCTCTCTGGGTGTAGATGGCTCTCTTCATCACTGAACAATTGGAACTGAGAACTACTCTTTAAGGAAAGAACTTTGCCTCATATTTTAGAGAAAAAATTGATGCCCTTTCATCTTGAACTCCTTCATCATCATCTATCACTATAATGCCTTCTGCTACTCTCCTCCTTCACAAGCTCCTCATCATGAATAATCTTTACTTGTTCCTGCAATCCCAATTCCGTTCTGTCCCTGCCAATAGACTACACTCTGTCATCCCCACTCTTTCACTTATTTTCGCTTTATTTTGTATTTTGTCTTCCTCCATTAAATTGTAAGCTTCTTGAAGTTAAGGACTATCTTTTGCTTTTGCTGTCTTTGGTATTTTGGTATTTCCTATTTCCTGTCTTTGGTACTTGTCACATAGTAGATTTAAATTCTTTTCTGACTCAACAACAATCCCATGAAGTATATATTTTGAGTATCATCATCCATTCTACAAAGGAAGCAAAAGAGCCCATGCCCATCAGTTACTTAAATTGTAAAATCTTTCTTAAATATTCTCCTGATCCCAAGTTCACTGATATTTCCTCAATTGGTATAACAACAACAGTGTATTATCATACATACTTATTATTATGCTTATTCTTAGTCTGTTTTTAATGTGTGGTTTGCAATGCTAGATATATCCAGTTTAGAATGGTCTTCTTGGTGTTTCCTCACACAACTCTCCATTCTTTCCACTGGCTGGCTGTCTCCCATGTCTGGACAGTGCCCTCTCTCCTCAATGCTACTTCATGAAATCCTTGATTCACTTCAAAATTTGGCTCATGAACTATATTGTACATGAAGACTTTATTGGTCCTCTCATCTGCCAATTGCCTCCCTCTCCCCGTACCTGTTGGGCATTTCTTTATGCTTACAGGCAGGATGTTAAGTTATTCAAATTTTAAGATGCATTAAGACTTTTGGTACACCTTGTACATATGCATGCTACCTCCCCATTAGACTGTCAGACAGTCAATAAGTACTAAGCAACAGTTATGCGCCCAGAATTGTGCTAAAGCTAGGGGGAAACATGAAGTATAAAACAACAAAAACTACTTGTATTTATTAAGCACATACTATGGGCCACGCCCTAAGTGAAGCTGGGAATATGAACAGAAATAGAAAAAAACAAACAAACAACACAAATCTCTGCTTTCAAAAAGCTGATATTCTAATGAGGGAAGACAACACATACTGGGATCTTGGAAAGTAGAGGAAGCAAGAGAATTGAAGAAAGGAGGACATTTTAAGCTGATGTCCTATAGTAGCTCAAAATTCCATAAACAAACAATACTCACTCAGACCTGGGATATCGTAGAGAAAATGCAGAATGCATCTTAGCACTACAACAACCACGCTTTCCTCCCCCTCTAACTTTTCTTTTTCTACCCACCTTTCTAGTTTTACTTGAGTCTACTCTCCATTCTGTAGTCATTCAATCCAGACCACACCAATTCTTTTCTGTATTTCTTGTTTCCATGTTTTTACTCATGGTCTGTTTTTTTTCCTTCCCAATATGTACTTGGCAGATACCAGGAACACCATACACTATAATGCAAGTCCCTAACAGTTTTCTCCAGGACATCTCCCCTAATCCCTTTCCATTTGTTTTAATCTCTTCTTGGTATTTTGTACATGGCCTATTGCTAATTAGATTTTAAGCTTAAAAACCAGCAGTCTGTTGTTTGTTCTTTGCATCCTCAAGAACTTAACACCTACTTTATACAAATCATACTAGATTTTAAATGGGTAGCTAGGTGGTGCAACATGAATCCTGAAGTCAGGGAGACTCATCTTTCTGAGTTCCAATCTGACCTCAGACACTAGTTGTATGATCCTAGGAAAGTAACTTAATTCTGTTTAACTCAGTTTGTCATTTATAAAATGAGCATGAGAAGGAAATAACAAATTACTCCACTATCTTTGTCAAACAAACTTCAAATGGGGCCATAAAGAATCAGACAACTGAACATCCACACAAGATTTTAAAAGTTCCATATCTAGCATTTCTATATCTAACACAATAAGATCTTAGCAAATATCTCTGTCCTCAAATAAATAGTTTTTGTTGTAGCATTAAATAGTTATGATTGTAGAGACCAGCTTAGCTGCTCAAGTTTTTAACTGTACTGTACTTTTTGCTGAGGCAGAGTATAAAGTTACTTTCTTTTCTCTCTCACTTCTTTTCCCACAAACTGTACTCCCTGTTCTGAAAAATAAAACTACAGTTGTTAAAAACCAACTATCGGAATGACCCTTAGGTAATTCTTAAATTGATGGTTTGTTTTCAGTTTTTATTCCTTGATAGCATTTTTAAATAGAAGCCAGATAGAGAAATTTGAACAGTATAGTCATCCTGACCTCTCCCATAAGTCTGTTTATTTGTTTGTTTTTCTGGGACATCAATCTCTTGAGAGCTGAGAACCACTTGCTAAGACTAGATGAATGGGAATTTAAAATATAACAAAGGCCCAAATAGCATCAACTAAATCAATGCCCTTGATATTCTTGAAATCAAGGGAAAGAAAAGAGTAATAATGCTGGGAAAATTTTAATTTCAAAGTACATTTTTATGTCAGCTGACATGCCTATTCCTTCTAACAAGTGGACAGTTTGACCAAATTATTTTAAGCAATTTCACCTTTTTTTTATCTAACTAGCTTTTTTTTTTTTTTCCTGCTCCTAATGTTATCAGGTATCCTATGGTATCCTCCCCCTTTCTTTCAGCTACTTGAGAGCCATCCTATGTGATAGATTAATACATTGAGAAAGCACAAAAACATACGCAAATGTGTAACACCTGTGGACCAGCATTAAGTGGGGGGATGACTTCTTACATCTCTTTGAATCCTAGTTGATCTTTATAATTGTGTTACATTGACTTTTAATTTTTTGATGTTCTTTGCATTTACATTACTATATAATCATTGCATATACTATTTTATAGGCTCTACTTACATCAATCTAACCAGTTCATAGAGATTTTTCCATGTTTTTCCATACCAAAATGCACATTTCTTACAGCAGAGTAATATTCCACTATATAGTTTGTTTGGTCATTTATTATTTGATGGACATCTATTTACTTTTTTCTAATTATTAAATATTAGAAAAAAAGTACAATTAAAATACTTCAGAGTATTTGGGAATTTTTTTTTTCCACATCAGTAGCATCTTTGGGGAATAAACCCAGTAATAGAGTCTCTATGGAAATTTCAATAACTTTATTTGAAGAATTTCAAGCTAAGTAAAAAATGTGCCTAATTATAAAAACCATTACATGAAATTTAGAACATAAAATAATTTATGCCATTAAATAACCATGGGTTTGAAGAACAGATTCTAATCTATCTTCAAACAACAAGAAACTTTAATTCCAGATAAACAAGGGTATATTTAAGATTTTTTTTTAAATTGCTCTTTTAATTTGGAACTATGCTCAAAAAGTTATCAAACTGTGCATACCCTTTGATCCAGCAGTGTTACTACTGGGCTTGTATCCCAAAGAGATCTTAAAGGAGGGAAAAGGACCCGTATGTGCAAAAATATTTGTGGCAGTCCTGTTTGTAGTGGCCAGAAACTGGAAATTGAATGGGTGCCCATCAATTGGGGAATGGCTGAATAAGTTATGGTATGTGAATGTTATGGAATATTATTTTTCTTTAAGAAATGACCAGCAAGATGATTTCAGAGAGGCCTGGAGAGACGTACATGAACTGATGCTAAATGAAATGAGCAGAAACAGAAGATCATTGTATACAACAAGAAGATTATATAATGATCAATTCTGATGGACGTGACTCTATGAGATGATTCAGAACAGTTCCAATAATTTTGTGATAAAAAGAGCTATCTACACTCAGAGAGAGGACTGTGGGAACTGAGTGTGGTTCACAACATAGCATTTTCACTCTTTTTGTTGTTGTTTATTTCTATTTTATTTTCTTTCTCATTTTTTTCCCCAGTTTGATTTGATTTTTCTTGTGCAGCAAGATAATTATGTATTCATATTTTGGATTTAACATATAATTCTACTATGTTTAATATATATTGGACTACTTGCCATCTGGAGAGGGGGCGGAAACTGGAACACAAGGTTTTGCGAGGATTAATGTAGAAGAATTATCTATGCGTGTTTTGAAAAATAAAAAGGTTTAATAAAAAAAATTGCTTTTTCACAATGGAAGAGAAGAAATAAGGGGGGGCGGGGGGGGGTAGATTTACAAAACCCAACGATATACAACACATTCAAAAAGACAGAAAGAGAATTTTCTCTTAGACTTGGTTTATAACAGTTTTAAGCATATAAAAGGCAAACAAATGTTTCCTTCCAACTTCGTTTTAGAAACTTCACCATAAGTCAGTGTTTATCCCTATCATTCCCATTCTCTTCTCAAAGAACAATTCATCCCTATGATATAAAAACTTAACTTTTCAGTAAGAGATTCTAGAGTTGGGGGCGGTAGGGAATGCTCCTTGTTTTTCCTCTAATTTCTTCAGGTCAGCCTGACATCATTTTGTCTTTTAAACACGAACCACATATAAACACAGTCCCTTCTGATATTACTTTGCCCTTTAAAAATGTATGCATATGCACACAGACCTTTTTAGCATAAGAAATAATTATATGAATATATGTATCTATAAGACTGCTTTTGGGAAGACTGTGGACTGAATATTTGTTAATTACAATGAACAAATCACATGCTCTTATCCAGAACCCAGCACAATAAATGCCAATCTCTTTATCAAATTACCAGATTACTCCCCCCACCATTTCCCCAATAACCCCTCTCTCGCCAAAAAGAGAAACCATCCTTCTTAGATTCCAATAGTCCCACATAGAGATTATTCCCTAGATTCTCTCTATCTGTCAAATTCTTCTGTTCAACAGCCAATTCAATAAGGACAAACACAAACTTGATGGGTAGCTGCTATCTCTGCTGGCCCTGACAAAGAGAACCAGGGATAATGTTTAAATGCAGTTATATTATTTTTTAGTTGTTTTTATTAAAGCTTTTTATTTTTCAAAATATATGTACGGATAATTTTTCAACATTAACCCTTGCAAAACCTTGCGTTTCAATTTTCCCTCCCTTCGATGGCAAGTAGTCCAATATATGTTAAACGTGATAGAAATATGTTAAAAGCCAATATATGCATACATATTTACACAATTACCTTGTTGTAGAAGAAAAAAAATCAAATCAAACTGGAAAAAATGGAAATAAACAACAACAAAAAGAGTGGAAATGCTATGTTGTGGTCCACCCTCAGTTCCCACAATCCTCTCTCTGGATGTAAATACCTCTCTTCCATCACTGAATAACTGAAACTGGTTTACATCATCTCATTGATGAAGAGAGCCACGTCCATCAGAATTGATCATCATATAGTCTTGTTGTTACCATGTATCCTGGCCTGGTTCAGCTCATTTCACTCAGTTCATGTAAGTCTCTCCAGGTCTCTCTGAAATCATTCTGCTAATTCTTACAGAATAATATTCCATAACATTCATATACCACAATTTATTCAGCCATTCTCCAATTGAAGGGCATCCACTCAGTTTCCAGTTTCTCACTACCACACAAATGGCTGCTACAAACATTTCTGCACATGGGGGTCCCTTTCCCTCCTTTATGATCTCTTTGGGATTCAGGCCCAGTAAAAACATTGGTGCAGTTATATTATTAAAAGAAACGTAGATAAGAAAAAAAAAAAAATCAAGCCCAAGGATGCAAATTAAAACAAAAGTCCTCGAAGGGCACCTACAATTGGTAGTGAATACATCTGTGCCAATAAAATATGAGATACAAAATACCATGGAAGAGAAAAGTACTCAAATATTCAAATGATATGTGGTTTTGTTGATGTTCCTTCCAACAATACAAATGAGAGGCCAATATCTATTTCTGGCCACCATTCCTAACACTAGTCCCTGTATTATTATGAGTTCTCCACAGAAGATCCACTCCCAGAATCCCACTCTAATCTTCTGAGGATAATGTTATCAAGAATGTTAAAAGTGATACCTACTGGTTACTACTTTCTCTTGATAAGCTCATTTTCTTTTCAAAGATACATTTCCCTGATGATATAATTAAATTTTTTCTACATCAAAGTTACTTAATTATTATATGTAGCTGTTGGTTCATAATTACTTATAGGTTACTACTCTATTTAAAAATGGGGAAAAATAGAAACAAAAACCTATGGAGATACATGACTATAATATTCTAGAATGATTTATATTAACTGTAAAATTTAAATGAAGATATTTGAAGGACAAAATACTTCTGAAAGAAAAAAGTTTCTATTATGTCTTTTATTTCTACTTTGACTTTAAGAATGCAATTTTTAATGAAGTTGCAGTACATAGATGTAATAAGATATAAAATAATGGGGAATATAATGAAAATAGAGAGTGGAAAAACTTATGTTAACTAAGGCAAAATGGAGTAATCAGAAACAAAAAAAATCATCATAAATGACTAAATGTAAATGGTAAGTACCACCTAAAGCAATCAAAATTGAATACTGTGAAATCAATTTTTTTGGAGGCAATCAGGATTTAGTGACTTGCCTTAAGTGTCTGACATCATATGTGAACTCAGATTCTAAATATAGGGCCAGTACTTTATACACTGCACCACCTAGCTGCCAGTAATGATAGTATTTATTTCTCAGAGTGTGAGATCAAATGAAAGAATATTTTTAGAGCATTTATGCCTGGCACATGTTGTTTTGTTTAGTAATTTCTGAGTCTTCATAACTTCATCTGAGATTTTCTTGGCAAAGATATTAGCGTGGTTTGCTATTTCCTTCTCCAGCTCATTTTGCAATGAGGAAACTGACAACTAATAGATATCTGAGGCTAGATTTGAAAACAGGAAGATGAGTCTTTCTGACTCTAGACCTGACATTCTATCCCATTATGCCACCTGCCTGTATGGTGAAATTATAAAAAATATGTTTGAGCCCAAGGAAGAGATGTGAGAAAACATCACCCCAAACTCAATGATCTTTTGCAGAAGTCTACAAACATAAAACACTGGTCATAACATCAGATTTTTCCCCAACATATTGATTTTGCTTAATTTTTTTCTTCTTACTCTTACAAAAAAAAAAAAAGGGTGGTGGTGGATGGGGGATGACATTGTACAAAGCAGACAATACAAAAAGTATTAATGTTAATCTCTTTTCAAAATATACTAAATGTGGTAAAATTACAATTGCCAAGTTTAGATCCAAAAAAGAGAAATGAGAAAATAACCCCTCTCCTTATTGACAGGATTTATGGAAGATGTAAGAAACTGCTGACATTGAATATATAATATCTAACTTTTTTTTTTTTTGGCTGAGGCAATTGGGGTTAAGTGTTACTTAGGAAGTGTTAAGTGTTTGAGACCAGGTTTGAACTCGGGTCTTCCCAACTTCAGAACTGGTACTCTATGCACCACTGTGCCACCTAGCTACCCAAAATGTCTAACTTTGAAAATATGCTGATTCATTTCACTTAATTGCCTCCTTTTTTTTTTTTTTTTTTTTTTTGTCTAAAACGATAGTTCTATTGGAAGAGGAAGAAGGGGAAGATCCATTGAGAAATATAGATGATTTAACTGTCATTTTCATTCACAAAATTATTGTTTCAATGATTGGTTCTCTCATTTGGAAATTCTCTGTTATTTTTCCATTTGGGTCCCCCCGTCTTTTATTTATGTACCCTGCTTACAATGACCAATTTACTGTTTTTAAGTATATGTTGTCTATTTCTGCCCTTTTACATCTGCTTGTTCTGTATTCTAATATAATGAGAGACAGATGGACTCTCATCTAAGCATTCTAGAAACCTAAAAGCCTAGGGTGAAATGATATTCACATACTGAAGTCACAATAAAAGAAAGGGTCAGGGCAACACCTGGATCTTGCAGGAAGCCTAACAGCAGTACAATCAATTACATCTGCTTGTGAGTTGTTAGGATCACAGACAGGAACAGTTCTAATGCCATATTCAGGACTATGAAAAGAGAAGGAGTCATGGTAAAATCTAAGAGCAGCTAAACTTTAGGAATTCTCGGAGAATGTCGAGCCCATCTTACCCATTGTGCCCAGGCTCTGGCCAGCATCATCTAAAAGTAGGAGAAAGAAAGGAACTGAGAAGCTGGGAGATATCTCCCACTCCAATCCATCTTCCACTCAACTGTCAAAGCAAATCACAGTTCTGACACTCACCAGATTCTCTAGCCACCTCTGAAATCAAATTATAAATTCTCTCTTTGACATTCAAAGTCCCTTCCTACATTTGCAGTCTTTTTACATTTAACTTTACTTCAACTTCCCACTTACTCTTTAATCCAGTAAAACTAGTCTCCATTTCTTCAAACAAGTCATTTTACTTCCTGACTATGGGTGTTTCCTCTAGCTGTGTGTCATTAGTGGAATACCCTCTCTTCTTACATCTCTAATACTTGGCTTCTCCAAATTCCTTCAAGTCCCCATTCAAATCCTAATCTTCTATAAGAAGCCCTTCCCAAGCTGGTGCATTATCTCAATCGAATTTATTTACAATTTGGCTTATACACAGCTTGCTTGTGGTCTGCATGCTCTCTCCCTCAGTTGGTGAGCTCCTTGGGAAAAGAGATATTTCCCTTTCTTTGGAAACTCCAGGATTCTTAATAAATCCTTATAAGTTGACTTACTACAAATATAAGGGTCCAAAGAACCCTAAAAAAATAGGCACAAAATCTGGCCAATTAAAGAGACCACAAGATGAGAAAGAGCTAACATTCAAATGGAGGGATGAGAATGGAGCTATCCTTCAGGGTTCTAATGTCTATAGAGTTTGCAGGAACAGCTAAAGAAAACAGGAGAATTGGGGTTTTTTGGTTGTTGTTGTTTTGACGATATTAAGGAAAAAAAGAAAAAGAAAAAAATGGAATGTAGTATATAAGAAAGGAAGAGAAAACAGAAGAAGCTTACTGCGTTACAAAAGATGAAGTAGACAGAGAAAAGAGAAGCAGAATGGGCATTATATATACCTCAGTGCCATGTGAATAACATAAAGGAGATTAGAACACTCAAATACATACATGAGTTATTGAAGTATATTGTAGATATACATTATACTCAGTACAGAAATGAGAAGAAAAAAATGAGTGCCACTTGAAAGTGTAAACTGGTGTAATTTCTTGTAAGCAAAAAACCAAACCAAACCAAACCAAACCAAACCAAAAACTAAACAAAAAAAAACACACCTTCAACTCTGGAAAGTTAGAATGGTAAGAATTAAAAGAAAAGAAACATTAAAGAAGTAGATTAACTAACTTATTCTTTTCCCTCAAAAATAATTCTTTCACAACATTCTTAAAGGAACAGAATAGTTTTCTTTAGCTCTATAGATCATCTTTGGCTCACAACTGAATCATACGGTGCCTTATATTTATGACTAATTTCCAAATGAGACCAACGCTTAACTAACAGATGTTTTTGGCTAGATAAGACATAATAGAAACAGTAACTGAAAAGTGGCAACATAAGACTCTGGATAGTATGCGGGATTCAAAATTCTTCTTGGCCACTTAATAGCTATTTGAAGTTGAACTTAGCCTCTTAACATCTCTGGATCTCAGTTCCCTCTTCTGGAAAATTAATAAACTAGATTAGATGATGCTATGATACTTAAGTGAGTTGTTTGTATTTATTCCAAATTTTCTGAAGACTTTCCTATAAAAAACTAAAAAAAACAAAACTTTTCTCTCAAAGGCTTCTGTCCTACTGCTCTTCTTCTTTTACATCCTAGACATCACAGACACTCTCCTATATTCTTCAGGCTCCTAAGCTCAAAACCAATCTGCAAAATTATTTTCTGCCATTAGTGGTTCATTTCAAACCCGTGTTCCCTATTCTGACAAGAGCTGCCATGACAGCAATACCGGAAACAACCTTGTTGCCTTGAGCTCTGAATGATCCCTTCTGTCCACAAAGCACAAAGGAGCCAGGGAATTCTACTTACCTCCATGGACTCTGGAGGCATTTTCAACTTAGAGAGTTTGGGTTTGGCAGTCTCTTTAAAATCGGGCATTTTCTCATAGGAATGTCCATCATAATCCTCAGGCAGTGGTTTCAGTTCAGGTGACTCACTTGGCGCCTGATCCTGACCATCCATGGGCCGGACATATGCTGTAGGCTTTTGCTGCATGGCTGTGGTTTTTGAGGGGAGAGGGGGAGGGGGAAATGTTTGAGGAGGTTGGGCAGTTGTTATCCCTAAGCTAGTACCTAGAGCCAAACTATATGGCAGAGTCTTTTCCTCTTTAGATTCAAGTCCTAGGTGCATGGGAGATTTGGCTTGGGCATAGCCTTTATTAGTACCCTTGCTGCTTGACAGAATTCTGGACCCAGCTGGTTGGTTGGAATGACGAGACACCAGTGTTGGAACTGAGGAAGACAATGCAGATGACAAGAGAGAACCTTCCACTTCTAGGGCTGAGTCTGAAGTGTCAAGACAAGGGATTCCTTCAGGCCGGTGCTCTTCTTTCTTGTTCTGACTCCTATGATGGCGTTCCTGAATATTGTAGTATTTTCCTTGGTGCTGAATGTTGGACATACCACCACTTTTGACATGTAAGCTAAAAGCTGGTTCCATTCTTGATTGAGTTGTTTTTGGACAGTGAGAAGGAACATAAAAAGAAGACCCAGAGGCAGGAGTATTGATAACTTGCTGATGGGCACTATTGAAGAATGGTAACTGTGTGACACTACTAGTCTTCTCAGGATAGAATAAACACCTAGATTTTCCTTGTGGGATAAAAGGGATGCTACTTTCTTCAGGGACACCAAAAAGATTCTGGTTTTTGGTACTGATCAGCTCCTTGACTTCTTCATAATTACCCAATGTATTCTGAATCCTACTGGACAACTCATCTCCTTTGCTAGTCTGAAAAAAAATTGAATAGAAAAGTATCATGATTAAAAACTCTTTGGCCCACAAGTCTCACTAAATACTCATAATAGCACTTTTTGTGATAGCAAAGAACTGGAATAAAAAGGATGTATATGTTGACTGGGACATGGCTGAAAAAGTTGTGGTGCATGAAAATAATGTAAATGTATTGTTCTGTTATAGAAATAATGGGTTTAAAGAATTTAGAGATGTGTGGAGAAATTTCATTAAGAGAAGAAAGCAGAAGTAGACAATAAACAACACTGAGAGATCAACCAAAAAACCCTGCATACCATGTAATTATAATGACCAAGACTGGCCTGGAAGGGATGAATACTTCTTATTTCTTTGCAGAGGTAGGGGTTCTTATACATGACATACTATCAAATTTGACTGATCTGTTGTTTACTTTTGCTGAATTATCTCCAATCATTTTAATTCATTTTTTTCTTAAAATATACAAGCCAAAGATATCAGGGAATGACCACTCCCAGCTCCATAACATCTGAACTTTAGTCATATGGTATGCATGTCTTTTCCTAATTCTTTCATCTGTATCCTGTTACAATTTAATTTTTTTTCCCTAATTCAACAATTATGACCTCTGTACAAACTGAACTGCACTAAATTCTCTCTTACCATATGGCTTGACAAACATTTATACCCTTGTACATGGAAAGTACCTTGTAGGGCTCTCCAAAGAGAGGTGCATTCACAGGGAAGGCCTTTTTCTCTTGGTGAACTTCCTGGTTGCGTCTCTCCTTCTCTCTAATTCGAAGTAAGTTTCTATCTTCATTATACAAGCTGCTCAGGTGCCACAAAGGAACACAGAAGGGAAATTATATCAGTGCCTAAGTATTTAAAAGCAGAGTAGACACAGATACAAAATCTAACACTCTACTTCTAAAGCTTTATATTTTTTTGAGACCAAACCAAATAGACAAACCACTGGATAAAATGCTGTCCCAAGGACTAATACAGCAGAAAGAAACATTTGGGTTCACTTTTTGAGTATGTTTAAACCTATACAGTCAAGAATTGACTCAAAACTGAAATATCTTCTCAAGAATAGCTAGGAATGAAATACATTACATGCCTTTTTTCTATAGTGTTCATCTATAACATTAGGAGTATGGCACAAATGCTTGAAGAAGTCAGGAAGAAATTAAGATTTTGAGAACAAATTGTTCTATTGTCAAATTTTATATCAGTAATAGATGTTGCAGAACCATATAATTCAACTCATCTTATTGATCGATTGATTTGTTTTATTTTCTCCCCTGGAGGAATCAGAATTAAGTAACTTGCCCAGGGTCATACAGTAGTAGCAAGTGACAATAATTGAGGGAAGATTTGAAGTCAAGTCCTCCTGACTGTGGAGCTGCTACTCTATGCACTGTACCACCTTCTATTCAACTCATCTTAACAAACTGAAAGGAAAGTCTCAGAAAGATTAACTCGTACAGCTAGAGAGAAATGTTTTCCTGGATTTCATGTTAAAATTTTCCCTTAAAAATAAAAACAGAAAAGCAAAACAAAAACTGCATTGATGCTAGGATCAGTACGTAGTAAAAATGTTAAATGATGTACATTACCGGAGGGGGGGGAAAATTGTATTTTTCATATTGTCAAGTTCATTACCACCAGGTTTGCAACTCTGATATTACTATGGATGTCCTCATTTTCCCTCACTCCATGGAGTACAGAGTTAGAAAACCTAGTCATTTCTACTTCATTGCTTTTTTTCCCCCCAACCATATAATGACTATCCTCATTCATGTCCTCATCACCTCTGATACAGGTTATTATAATAACCTTCTCATTGTTCTCTTAGCATTAACCAAGAAAAGATTTCCAAAAGCATTACCAACCTTGTATCACTTACTCCCATCTATAATTCCATCCTGACACTGCTGCCTCTAAAGAGATCTTCCTAACATACAGTTTTGATCATGTCACTCTGCTTGCTACACAAGAAATTCCAATGTTCTAGCTAAGAAAATGAGTGACCATATGAAATAGTTGCTTTTTTTATAGTTCACAATTACAAATCGGTATTGAATTATTTTTCCCCCTGAATTTAACTTAAGGGGTATATAATACTATGATTCCATACTTATTTCAAAAGAAACAAGTTAAAATTGCTTCAAATTTTGTGCAGGTACCTTAACCAGTAATAAAGAAGGGAAAAAATACATTCTGAGGCTTCTAGATGAACAGAAGATATGAGCAACATTAAACAATGGAAATCTTTCTTTGTTAATTAGTACTGATTGATATCTATCTCATTCCTCATCGTGCTTTAGAGGTGACACTCTCTTCCTTTCCCAAGAATAAGCCCATGGAACAAAAACACTGGCAGGCTGCACCTTGTTATGAAGGCTTTGAGAGTGATCCCATAACAAACTGAGTTAGTTTTCTGAGGCCCAATCTAGCTCATTATAGAGATGGACATCATTAGGAGGTAGGTTACGTGGTATACAGATGGTAACCTATGCAGCAAAGAAAATTGTTAAATGGCACTTAGGAATATGCCAAATTTAAGCAATGAAAGTAATTCAATAATAGAAAATGTGCAAAAGAATACTAAAATTCACAATTTTTTTCAGACCATCAAGAAATGTCATTGTGACTATTGGCCTCTTAAATATAATGTTATCTAGTGACCAACTTGTGGACATACTGCTAAAGTTGTTTAATCATATCAAGGTTGATTTTTTTGGACATAAAGGAAAACAGATCATAACATAATGCCTGGTACCTCACAGGTACTTTATAAATGCCAGTGACTGACCAGAAAAAAAAAAAAGGGGGGGGGGGGGGAGCTGTAACTAAATAGAAGGATGATTCTCAGGCCCTCTTTGGAAGGCAAGGAAAGTTGGTTTCGTCATATGCCCAGAACAAGAAACATTATTTCATGGGATATTTAGTCATTATATCCTGAAGCATAAATGATAAGTATTTTGTAGGGAAGAGGAGGGGGACAAAAGATCACCATAAAAATGGTAATGTACCAATATACCTTAGGGAAAAAATGAATTAATTTATTTATTGCTTACTACGTGCGAAGTATTATAAGTTGTAGAGACACAAACAGAAAGATAAGACCATTCCTTTTCTCACAGAGTTCACATTCTAATCGACAGATAATACATGAAAGGTTTCAGCTGAAAGTCAGATGTAAAGAACCCAAAATCCTTAGGGTGTAGCACCAAAGCTGATGATAATGTCTATTTTTAAATGTCATTTCCACTGGTAAAATGCTGAATTATTTGACAGCCCAAAAGACTTTGGTGGCAAACACTTTTTGGGTCTTCAGAAGATCTTATACTGTAGAACTTACAGGAGCAGTTGCCAGAATGCATTTCCACAGAGGCTGCAAGTAATGGTAATCCAAAGGCTCTTGGAATGTCTCTATCAAGGTCTGAGAAGAAACAGTGATGAAGGTGGTTTTATCTGACTGGCGCGTGCTCCTACTGCCTCTTCCTCTGAGTAACTTGCTGCTTCATCGAGGCCGAGTGTGATGGTTAATCTTTCTCCATAGGAGCTGCCTCCCCCAGTGACAGCTATGAGAGCTAAGCTAAAAGCATTAACAGGGGTTTAGAGGATATTGGCACTTCTAAGACTCCCATTTCCAAGTTGGTGGTAATTGGTCAGTAGTTTTTGATGAGGAGGAAGGTAGACCCCCTTCTCCACAATGATAACTGCTGGAGTTGGGAATAGAAGCTGATATTTAGTAGGGAAGGGAGAAAGTATGGAGCATGACCACGGTTATTTCCAACTCTTGGATTGAGGATACTTGGACTGTGTCCATCAGAATTGGAGTGAAGATGGTTGTCAAGGTGGTGATGGTGGTGGCTTGTTCTCAAGGTGCCCTGCTGTTTTTCTTAAGCTGGCTAACTACCTACCCTTTTGAGAAGCAATTGGTATAGAAATTCTATGAAGAACTTGTTAAAATTCTCAAAATCAAATCAGCAGTGGATGAATTCAATCCAAACAGGGTTAGGTATTTCCCAATACCTTGAAAACTCCTACTTTCCACCAACAGGAAACTGCCTGAAAGAACCCCTACCTTTTTGTCCAATATATAAAGGTATAAAGCAAAATGTCACAAGAGATCAGCTGGACAAGGACAAAATATTAGTCCCAGAAGTCAGTTCCTTGAGCAGTCCTATTGAGTAAGTGTTTCCTACCGTCACTGCAAAATTCCCAATAGGGTAAAGAGCATAAGCAGACCGAGTAACAGATCTTATCTAGCCATTGCTTCCTTGCAACTAGGAAAGGGGGGTGGGGCAAGAATATAGAGGGAGAAAATACCAACATATATACTTGAATCAGGGCCTTGGTAGTTAGAAACATAATAAAAGGAAGAGGTGGAAAAAAAACAAAAACCAGGACAGTATATTCAGCCCTCATCTGGAATCTTGGGATAACTGTCTCATTTAAATGTTGGTTTGCTTCTAGATCTGGACTAGACAAACCTTGGGATCCCTGAAGGGATCTGCCATTCACTCAGAAGTAGATCCAGGAGTCCACACCCACAAATCTGGCAGTTGTGGGAGTAGTGAGAAAGATGTGCTGGGGTTCTTAATTAGTTGACAATTATAAGCAAACTCCTGGCATCAAACTTTGGATCTAAGTTTCTGGTCAGCAGTATACATAGGTCCTTAGTTAAAGACACATAGGAATGGTCTACTTTCCCAACCATACAATGTAGTACAATAAAGTTCTGCATAAATTCATACTCATGATTACATTGTCGGGTCACATCAATGTCATGTGACAGACAAAACTACTTAGAGGACTCACAATGGACTGGATTCGAGAAGGAAGATTTAAATATCACCTAGGTAACTAAAAAAACTTAGATGTCTTTCAAGTTTCAAGATTGAAACTTTAGAGAATTTCTGCTTATATACCATTTACTGTTCCTATCTTTGCCTAAATTCTGTACCTGATACAAGAATCCTTTAAAAATTGATGTCTCCAACTGCAAAATGAACTCTTTTGTCTTTTAAGATTATCATACAACTATCTCAAAATTTACTATTCCACTTCTATTTAAAATTTTTTTTTTACATTACATCTTTGTCTTATTTTGTGTAAGCATTTCCCCCTTTAGAGTATCATCCCTATATTATCATTTCAGCATAAATATGAGCTAAAATTCTAAGACATTATATTTGCATCCTATTATAATAACTCAGTGATGTTCCAGTATCATTCTATTATTTAACAGATTTAGTATTTATTGTATGTACAAAACATCTTGGTTACAGAAATTTGGTATGGGGGGGGGGGGAGGAAGGACATAATTATAACAATGTCATATATAAGAGGAGGATAACTTCATTAGCGCTAGTTGATTTCAGGCATGCATCATATTTGACAATCAATCACGGTAGTCACAGAGCTCAAGTTAAGAGGTGGGAAATTCCTTTTTCAGAAAGGAAATAGCACAGTGGAGAAATAAAGTTATGAGGATCCTACCTTGGACCAACCCAAAGTTGTCCCCAAAACTTTTCCCCAGCATACACACCCATCTTTAGCAGTTCTCAGTCTGAAGCACATAACCTTTTCTACTACTGACTTCATGACAATTTAGACAATATCTCTGTAATCAAAGCTCAGAATAATAGTAAATTACAATGTCAAGAATTTTTACCTTAAACATCAAAATTTCACTAATCACAACTTAGGATTTGAATATCTTTCCTGTTTTTCCTAAGAGTTAACATTTCATTTAGCCATTACTTATAAATTAAAATTTCTCATATTATGGGGCTTCACCACCTGATGGCTGACTCATTATTAAGATGTCGAAACTATTATCTTTAAACTACCCTATATATTTTCATAATAGCAAGATTTTTAAATGAAAATTCGTTATTATAGCAGACTTATTATTATCATCATGTTTTTTTTTTTAATATGCCTCATTAAATATCCAACACTTTTCAAGACATAGAACACTATCAACTTCAAAAAATGAAAGTATCACACAGAGAGCAATAGAGATATGAAATTGTTTCAAACAGATTGCAATTTTTAACCTGTGAGGAACTCAAAATAAAACAAAAAACCCCAAAAAACACAAGTAAAGGATATCACTGAGAATCCACAGATCAAAAGGAGAAGATGGTCTGGTCACAGAGGAAGAACAAGAGATGAACACCCAAGAGTGCTTCTTTAGCACCTGCCCAGGGATCCAGCACCTTGGGTAGACTGCCTATAGAAAAACTTTTAGGAAAGTTATAGCAAGAATCTCACAAGATAGGCAGGTAGGAATTGGCTGCAACCTTATTTGCTGGGAGAAACTACCTAAATGGTAATATTTATTTAAATGTGTCTATAGCTAAAGTAAGCTTAAAAAAAGAAATAATTCAATTATACAAAATATTTGTGGGTTAAAATTCTAGATGATTTGGAGGAAAAAGAGGGTGATGTTGACCAACTCTAGGGAAGGGAGAAGAGATCCTTCAAATATTTTCCAAATAGAACATTATAAAAACTCACCATGAATTCATGTTATATAATCTCAAATGGGCTCTCACTGAAGTAAGATATTCCTCTTACTTTTCAAAAATTGATTCTCTTTTCCTTTGTTATACTGTACTAAATGTTCAATATTTGCTGAAATCTCCCAAATAATCCTCTTTTCCCATGCTCTCAGTAGATGTCACCATATATATTAATGCCAAAACTTGTATCTTCATATCACTCCCTGTTATCTCCTTTATTCTAGTTTCTGTAGAAGAATAATTTCTCCTTGCCACAAGGCCAGTCCTGAGATATAATCCAACTCATCCCTTCTCTAACAGATTTTCACCTTCAATCATCTCAGTCTCCCAATCTTCAATTCTTTAAAAGTTTCTTACCTAACCCTTTAAAGCTATCACCGTTAACATTTTCCTTTCTCTGCCACACTCCTAGAAAATAAGTTCTACCTCATTGCTTACTTTCATTTTTTATTAAATTAATTAAATTTTTATTTATATCATATACACAGTACAATTGAAAGTGAATTTCACATAAAACCATGAATCCACTAGTTTTTTAAAATTGTAAATATATGTAAAAAAATTTTACCATGTACTTTTCAAAACTGTACTGTCTATTTATGTTTAGTCTTTCTTCTATTATGTTCTATAATCAATAAAAGTTATTAGCTATTCACTATGTGCCAGGTACTATGCTAAGCTCTAAAAAAGGTGAGAATCCCTGTCCTTAAGGACAACCTAATAAAGAAAACAGGATACCAACACATATATACAAAGCAAGTTATATGTAGAACAAACAGGAAAAATTAACAGAGAGAAGGAACTAGAATTAAAAGGAGTTGGAGAAGACTTCCAGAAAAAGACAGGATTTTAGTTGGTAGTTAAAAGTAGTTAAAAGAAAGTCCAGGGGGGAAGGGGAGGGAGGGGGAGAAGGGGTGAACAGAGAAAATGGCTGGGTCCTGGAGCCAAGGAACAGAGTGTCTTGTTTAGGAAAAAGCCCAGACCAGGACAGAAGAGAATTTGTTTGAAAGTAAGACAAATGAAAAGGTTAAGTAAGTGGAGACTAGGTTTTGAAGGGCTTTGAATGTCAAACAGAATATTTTGTATTTGATCTTGGAGGCAATAGAGAACCATTGGAGTAATTATTTCTCTTTTCTTTTTCTGATCATGCCCTCACCTACTTCTTCCTTATCAAGAAAACTGGTAACAAATATACCTTTATCAAGCAAAATTCCCATATTGATTCCCAATTCCCATATTGATTAGAGCAATACAGTTTTCTTATACCTTTCAAAGTTGATTTTTTTTTTTTTAATTCTAACATTATTGTATTAATTGTTCTACTGGTTTTGCTCTACTTCCCTCTATTGTCAGTTCATACAAGTCTTCCCAGGGCTCTATGAATCCTTTCATAATCACATACCAACCAGGATGAAAATGAAAACAATTACAAGGTTCCAACTCTTACCCTTCAGATTAGAAAAGAAGGATGACAAAAATGAAAAATAACAATGATTTGGAGGGACTTGAAGAAAATAAGCACACAAATATTTAAGACATTGTTTCAAACATTCTGGAAAGAAACTTGGAATTACATCCAAAATGTGTTTCTTCAAAATGTTACTGTTATTGTATAAATTATTCTTTGAATTCTACTCTCTTCACAAGAAAACAAAGCAAAGACAAATTAAAAAAAAAAATGATCATCTGAACCTTTATGGACTGTTATATGCTGACAAAACCAAAAACACAAAAGAAATAGGGCAAACTAATCTAAAGGGAAAAAAAAACTAGCTGTAAGAAGAAAAAAAAAAACACATAAGAAAAAACATCTCTTGGTCCTAATGAATTCACAGAAGAATTCTATCAAACCTTAACAAAACAAGCATTATTCAATAGAAAAAAAACTTCAACAGAACAACAATAGAACTTTAGTAGACCTACTGATGTCACACAATTTAATTTGAAAAACCGAGAAAAAGCAAGCACCCTGCCAGACTCCACTTCAAGGAAAAAGATTCTAATGGCTAACCCGAGGAAGGATAAAGCAAAGGAGAAACAAACCAATATTGCTTATATTGATTCAAATTTTGTCAAAAAGACTATATACAGAAATATACAAGAAATAATTATCAACAAATTGGATTTATACTAAGAATGCAAGAAAAACCGGAAAACAAGCAGCAAGATAATTCTACTAAAGTTAACCAAAATTGCAATAATATTTCCACAACATATTGAGAAAAAGACATAATAGTATAGTTATTTATGATAAAAAACCTCATAAAATATAAAAGGGAATTTCTTTTAATGTAATAAAAAATGGAAGGGAGCAAAGATGGTGGAGCAGTAAGAAACAGCAGAACTGAGCTTCTTTCCAAACAGATCTAGAAAATATACTACACTGAATCCTGATGGAGCTATACATCAAAAGTCACCAAAAATCATTCCTCCAGCCCAGCTTGACAGAGTTGGAGAAGTTTGTTGACACAGATAACAAGACCTCCTTCCCAAGTACTCCAGAGACAGGGAGAGGCAGTGCATGAAGGTTCTAACTCCGTAACAAGGAGCCACCACCACATCCATTTGGATGTGCAAGAGAGAAAAGTGCAAACTGGCCATTTTTTCATTCATTGCCCAGTCCTGGGTCACAGATCAAAGGTTACAGGGGAGGAGGGTTCACATAGAGTACAAACAAAGTTCAGAAGCAAGCAGCAACTGTGTGGCTCAGATCCTATGAGCAAAGCAATGTCTCGTTTACAGAATCCAGCTCAATCTATAGAAGAATGATATGACCAGGCAAGAATCCCAAACCAAAGTGGAACCTGCAGTTCTTTCACTCTCAACCAGCAGAAATTGCCCTCTAGCTGATAGGGATTGAGCAGCAATTTACTCTTGCTCAGACTGAAAGGCAGATCAGGAACTTAGAAAGCTCAGACAAGGGGGACAGCAATCAAACTTTGCCCTAGATTAGACAATTCTGGAAGCAATGAAAAGTTGCAGGTTCCTAGCCTGAGCTGACTGACACTTGCATAACACAATATTCAATATTCCCAAGAATGCAACAACAGGATCCTCAGACAGGATCCAGAAGTGTGCAAAGCCCAGCCCTAACATGAACTCTTCAGTAAGGAAGTAGGCTGAGAGAACCAACAAGAAAAAGAAAATTCTAACATAAAGAGGTTCAACCCAAACCCAGAAGAGCAAAGCCAATAATATCTACAAGCAACTACTCCGGGGAAAAAACAAAAACCAAACCAGGGCAAAAATTCAACTAAAATTCCTAGAATAGAATTAAAAGTTAAACATTTTTATAAATGAAATATATTACATAAAAAAAAAAAATGAGGAAAGATGTAGAGGGCTGAAACTCTTGAGTCAATGCACTGAGGTCAGGATAGCCAAGCACTTGAGGCTAACTACTGATTGGACAATATTCTATGGCAGTGGTTCTCAAACTTTTATTTTCAGTATCTTTACCTATTAAAATTTATTGAGGATCTCTCCAAAGCATTTTTGTTTATCTGGGTTATATTTATAGACATTTACCATATTGGAAATAAAAACAATTTGTACACCCTCTAAAGGGTTTCAGAGATCCCCAGGATTCTCTAGATCATACTTTGAGAATGGTCTATGGGCATATGCTTGGAAAACGGCCCTTCCCACTATCCTGTGCTGGCTAAATGATTGGTGTATACAGAGGATGGTAGGGGGACAGGAGGGGTGGAGGGTGGGGGTGGTAATAAGACTAGCCAGGGTCACTTCTAGGTGGGAGCTGAGGCAGAAGGAGGTCGAGGAGATTCTGCTTCTATCCTGTTCAATCCTGCATCTAAAGACCAAGAATAAAGACTAAGGACTTTTGCTTATCCTGACTCCGGCTGATTCTGAGGTATCCAGGGTATCAGCACGGTCATTACAAAAAGAAATGAGAGCTATGGAAAGAAAGAATTAGAAAAGCAATGTATAACTTGGCAGAAGGTACAAAACCTTGCCCAGGGAATTAACTGGTTGAAAAGTAGATGCCAAGGACTCCATAAGGCAAAAGGAAATATTAAAACAACAAAAAAAGACTGAAAACAAAGAAGAAAATTTAAGATATTTTACAGCAAAAACAACTAAACTGGAAAATACAACAAGGAGAACAATTTAAGAATCCCTGGACTATTTGACTGAGCCTAGACAGCCACTTTCAAGAAAATTTTAAAAGAATGCTGCGCAGAAGCAAAGGGCAAAGTAAAAAGAGGGGGAAAGAATCTACCAGTTATCTGCCTTAAATTCCAAAATGTAAACTCCTGGGAATATCATACCCTACATGCAGCTTTTCCAAGTCAAAGGAAAAAAACAACCTACACGCAGCACTAAGAAACCAAAGTCAGAATCAAATATGATCTAGTAGCTACTACTATAAAAAAGCAGTCTTTTCTCAGGGCAAACAATTGGAAATTGAGGGGATGCTATATCAATTGGGGAATGGCTGAATAAACTGTAATAAAATTATGAGAGAATATTACTATTCTATAACAAATGATAATCAGAATATTATCAGAAAAACCTTTGAAGTTTTATAAGTAACAGCAATGTTGTGGAATGTTCAACTGTGAATGACTGAAATTCTGAGCAATATAGTGATCCAAGACTATTCTGAAGATGTCATGATGTAAAGTGCTATCCATATCCAAAGAAAAAAAATGATTGTCTTAATATATAGAGGCATTTTTTTTAAACTTTATGTTTTTTTAGGTGTTTGTGTTTCTTTTGCAATATGACTTTTATAAAAATGTTTTGCATAATTTCACATGTGCCTTCTCTAAAGGGGAGGAGGAGAGAGAAAATCTAGAATTCAAAGTTTTAAAAACAAATGTAAAAAATGTTTTACATGTAACTGGAAAAAAATGTGAAAGAGCAGAGAACATGACAAAGAACATGCAACTGGTTTTTGTCAATATGTTTCTTACATCTACAGTTACAGGAAATCATGACCAAATAAGGTATAAGGAAAAGGGGAAGTAAATGCTGATGGGAGATGTAATGAGGGGTGGAAACTTATGTGAGGGAATTAGGTGCTCAGGACAGGTTGTAATCTCTGTAGCCAATGGGGAATCAGGAGAGGCACTTGTATTCTGGGACAGGGAACAAAAGGTTATGCTTTGGTGATTTAAGGATGTGCCTCCTAGCTGGATACCTGCTCTTTCAAGAATGTAAAATAAAATCTTTCTTCACTTCATCATCAAGTCTGTGGAGTCCTTGGTAAGTAGCCTTTCATTTCTCACAGATGTGCAGATGTAATATGATACTGTAGCATAAAAATGATAGAGACAGTTTCAGAGAAACTTGTATGAACTGATGCCAGGAAGATAACTTCTACGATCACAACAATATGGTAAAAAGCAAACAATTCTGAAAGAATTTGGAACTCTTATCAGCACAATGATTTAATACAGTTACAGAGGACTAATGATGAAAAGTGAGACCCCCTTTTTAAAAGAAAGGTGAAGACTGTATGAGGATGTATTCTGATGGAAGTGGATTTCTTCAACAAAGAGATCTAACTCAGTTTCAATTGATCAAGGATGGACAGAAGCAGCTACACCCAAAGAAAGAACACTGGGAAATGAATGTAAACTGCTTGCATTTTTGTCTTTCTTCCCAGGTTATTTTTACCTTCTAAATCCAATTTTTCCTGTGCAACAAGTGAACTGTTCGGTTCTGCACACATATATTGTATCTAGGATACACTGTGACATATTTAACTTGTATAAAACTGCTTGCCATCTGGGGAAGGGGGTAAAGGAAGGGAGGGGAGAAGTCGGAACAGAAGTGAGTGGAAGGGATAATGTTGTAAAAAAAAAACTACCCAGGCATGGGCTCTGTCAATAAAAAGTTAAAAAAAAAAAAAAAAGAAAGGTGAAGGACTCGAGAATACTTTTGAGAATATTTTCCTGGATATGGTGAATATGTAAATTTGTTTTGAAGGACTTAGATAAATTTTGTTTGTGATTTATCTAACTTTTGTTTTCAATTGGGCATAGGGTCAGAATTGAGTGGAATTAGTAGTTAAGAATCAGAATTGGAAGAGAAGAAATATTTTTGCTAACTGAAAAAAAATATATTTTTAAACAAAAAATAGAAAATAAAAGCATCTATCTAAACCAACAGCAGAGATACATCACACATACTGGAGAGATATTAAGAAACTTTATCAATAAATACAGCCTTAAGTAAGAATGCTGAGTTCACTATTATTTGACAGAATTTTAGAAGCGTTAATAATAAAAGAAATTAAATGTATAAAAATATTCAATGAGGAGATAAAATTATTCCCATTCTGTTCACATAGTGTTTTAGTTAGAAAATCCTAGGAAATCAACAAAGATGTTCACTGAAGGGAAAAAGAAGAAATAAGCATTTGCCCATTATATTAAAGTACTATCCTAAGCATTTAAAAAATATTTTCCTATTCAGTACTCACATCAATCCTATGAGGTAGGTGATTTTATTCACCTCATTTTACAGTTGAGAAAATTCAGGTAAATAAAAGTTAAATGACTTGCTCAAGTTCATATAGTATCTAAGGATCCAAGGATCTAAGGCCGAATTTGAACTCGGGACTTTCTAACTCCAAGACCACGGTTGTATCTACTTTTAAACCCAGATTTGATGAAGTTACAGACTTCAAAATAGAGCCTCAAAATGTAATTATAATTCTATATAACAACAAAATCCAATAAGTAATAATAGAAAGGGAAATCTCATTCTAAATAAATATGAAGTGCACAAAATACCTGGGGATCTCTAAAAAAGCACATTAAAAACTTGTATAGGTTAAATTACAAACTTTCCCCAAGAAATAAAATAAGTAGGAGGAATATCCAGTGCTCATGGGCAGATCATGACAATATAATAAAAATGACAATACTATCAAAGTTAATATACATTTGTAATGCTATAGCAATCAAATTGCCAAAAAGATCCTTTATAAAACTTAAAATTCATTTTTAAAAATGGAAAATATAAAATATCAGGGGAAATGATGCTTTCAAATGGTGGGGACAAATGGGGAACAGTATTTCCAGACCTCAGAGTATATTGGAAAATAAGTCATCAAAACCATAAAGCATAGGTTTGTGAAAATGGAGTGATTAATGACTTTACTAATATCACCTTGATTTGCTCAAGCTCCCTTACAATCCATAAGAGACCAAACTGGGAATTCACATAAAATTGAGCATTCCTTACAATACTGGCTGGCAGTACTTTCCCTGTTATGCCAGATAACCAACTCAAGACTGATTCATATCAATTCCCAGTTTCAAAAAATAACCTAGCTATGGGATGACCTGATACCACTATACAAATTACTCCCCAACCCCTTCTGATTTTATCCTTATAACCCTTGCTGCTACTTGTGCCCACTTGGAGCTCAGTGATCCCATGTATACATGTCAGCATATTTAAAAGGAATAAAGCCACAGATAACCAGCCTATCTTGTTTTTTTGTAGGCTGAACTTAAAAAAAAGAAAAAGTTGACAAAAAATAGAAGACGGATCAATTTAACAGACTGTACAGAAACAATGGATCTCTATAACTTAGTGTTTGAAAAAGTAGAAAGCAAACTATTTAGGAAAGAGCTCTATATTTGATCAAAACTACTGAGAAAAGAAAAAAAAAACAGTCTGGCAGAAATTAACTACATTATATTCCACAAAATATTCTAAGTGGGTATTTGATATTATATTAAAGATCATAGCATTAAAACAGAAGAAAAGCAGGTTATATACTTCTCTCAGCTATGGGAAAGAGATATATTCTTAACCAGGCAAAGGATAGAAGCAATTATGGGAAATAAAAATCTATAACTTTGAATATATGAAACTGAAAAACTTCTAAACTAAACCAAATTAATGCTCCTAGATTAATGGAAAACTGTTGAATAGGGAAAAGAATCTTTTGATCAGATTTCTCTGATAAGGGTTTAGTATTCAATATGAAGAAATAATTGAAATTTATAAAAATTAATAAACAAGACCAAAAGCCAATCCCTGGCAGAGGTCAAAAGATATGAACAAACTTTCTCAAAAGAATTGTAAATTATTAAAAAACATAAAAAATTCTCCAAATTACTAGTAAGAAAAGAAATACATTTGTATTCTTTAAATGAGCCCCTAAGGTTTCATTTCACACGCTTTGAAAAGGCATAGGTGACAGAAAAAAAAAAGAAAAAACTAGTAAAGTGTCAATTGTCTGAGGTTGTGAGAAAGTAAACACGCTGCTGCATCATTCATTGCTGCAGTTGTCAAATCAGTGTGATCAATTTGGAATTATGCAGGGCTGTCCTAGGAAATGTTTCTCTGCCCTCTGACATTTTAAAGTGAAATTTATATTATCAATACTTTTAGGAAGGCTAGAAAATCAACGAAACAGTTTAAGTCCATTCGTAGCATTTGTTGCCTTCTTCAACATTTTGAACTGGCTTCAGAAGCACACTGGTAAAAATACAAAGTAAATAAAATTCATACATTTTAACCTAGTTATTGTACTACTGTTCCTCTACCTCAATAAGGTCACTGATAAGCCAAGTTTCCATGTACCTCAGTATTTATAGCATCATTTTTTTGATAGTAAAAAATAAATAAATAAATAAATAAAACCTGAAACAAAATAAATTCCAATAAATTAGGGAATGGCTAAACAAATTATATCACATAAATGAAACCAAATATTGCAATGCTTTAAAAACAACAAATCTGTCTATAGAAAAGCATGGAAAGAGATCAGGTCTTTTTGACTTTAAAGGCCAACATTCTCTCCACTGAGCCATGTAGCCGTCTTCTCATTCTTTTGTAAAGGTTCACATGTGTGATAAAGTGAATATATTTTCATACTTTTTTTTTTTTAAATATAATGGCTAGCTTTGCTTATTTTTTCTCTCTTTTCTTATTTTCTTTAAAAAATATCAATTTCTACAGGATGACTCCCACAAAAGGAGAAGGAAAAGGGATATCTGTCAGACTTTTTGTTGATGTTAAAAATGAGTACTTCAATAAACTATTTAAAAAAAAAACAACAAGCAAAAATACTAATATAAGTATCTCCCAAAGAAACAAAAAGTGTTAACTGTCGAAACAATGGAAACTTCTTTTATAATCATTTTTATTCAAAAATGTATGTCATATTGTGGTTTTAGAAAACCCAGAAGCAGGGCAGCTAAGTGGTGCAGTGGAGAGAGAACCAGCTTTGAAGTCAGGAGAACCTGAGTTCAAATTTGTTCTCAGACACTTAATATACTTCCTACATGTGACATTGGGCAAGTCACTTAACCCCATTTGCCTCAGGAAAAACAAAAACAAAAGCAAGAATAACACCAGGATTCATAATTCAATTCGAATGTACTCTCAGGCTGTAAATAAACACGTAGAGCCTTAAAGATGCAGCAATACAGTATCTCTTGATATGTTCATTCTGCTGTGTTCCTATATCTATAATTTTCTGGTAAGCACAGCACTTCCTACTTTGAGTGAAGACAATGCGTCACAATGCATTATTTGTTTTAGTCATATAAATAACATGACCACGTGCTGCAGTTGCCATGTGAGTAAGGGTTCTAAGTCTAAACCAGCTAATCACATATCCAGGAAAGACTCCAACTGTGACATGAATAAGAACAATGATACAGTCATTCCTTCATCTACCAATGCCAACTTTCCAATAAGTTATTGTAGCCATGATGTCTCTGAATGGAACAAATGCTGAACATATGCAATGAATGTATTAAAGCTTGTTTCTACAGACAAACTTCTCTCTATTAATCTTCTAATACTTTTGAAGTAAATACATAATATATATATTTATATAAAAATTTTAAAAGTAAATATGTAAATTACATATATTTATATATAAAAAAATTAATTGGAGAACCTGTAGGCTTTTGTTTTTTGGGTCCACTCAAGGAGTATGTAAAGCCCCTTCTATAAGGCAAAGAAGTCCAAAAAACTCAAGATTTAACAGCACTGAGAAAGACTTTTAAGCCAAAGATTTACAGAGTTGGGCAACTTGAATGAGGAATTAGGAAACTAATTTTATTTCAAAAAAGGTTCTGTAACAAAAGCAAATAATGAACAATTTCTGCTTTTATGCTCCTGAATTTTCCTTATACAAAAATTAAACCCTATAGACCAGAAAATGGAGGGGGGCGGGGGGAAGTGGAGAAAGATTTCTCCCTCTCCTTTAATATAGAAAATCTACAGGGAAAAGTCACTACTTTGGAATCCTCTACAGAATGAATTGCAGGCACTACAGCTGAGTAGATTAGTTGGGTTGTATTGATAAATACCTTTTACTGTTCCCTGGCAACCAGTGCTGCCCTCCCCTTCTCCAGCTCACAATCTATTTATCAACTAATTAATGGATTAGTTATTTTCACAGTTCTCTCCAGTATATGAAGCAATGTTTATTTTTTTTTTAACTCAAGAATACAGCTTCAATTCACTAGAGAGAACATCATTTCTTAAATTTATTTTCCATGTTATAGAAGAAGGATTCAAGGTGGTAATGCAGCAATATTTAATATCAACCTTGAACAGCATTATTTTGGATAAGTAATCAATATTCACTATTTTAGGAGTACTACTCTGATGTGGAAAAAAGAGCATTCCAGTTCACATTATTCTTTGAAAATTGAGGGAAATGTATGTCACATATTCAAGGATAAATGAATGAGAGTAAAAGCCAAAGAGACTGGGAATCAAGTCATTTTTCCATATAACTTGTTTTCATTCTAGACAGAGATATTGATATTTTGAACTTTTTAGGCCAGCAGTTTTTACTTGTTATGCTGATGTCTATTTTATTTTGATATATTTTATACCAGAGATATAGGTTTCTTAAAAATCAAAACTTTTCTCTAATAAGAAAAGTGACCATAAAATATTTTCCACACTTGCTTTATAATAAAACTCAACATGCTTTAAAACTACAATGTTTGCTTCACTCTAAGAGTAATTATTAAATTAAGCTATATAAATTATTTTATCAAAGTAAGATTTTATTTTATTCAAAGTAAGATCACAATATTCACTTTAGTTGAAAATAAAGTAAATATTCAATGGATGTTTGTGAATATAGCAGGGTTTTTTCCCCGTTATGTGAAAGAATTTGTATACAAAACCCTCCTCAGACAAAGAAATCCTTGAATATATAATATACAAATTACTGTCCTTCAAGAAAAGTCACAAAAAAATCTCAGAAACACAATTTTACAATCCATTTTATGTAAAAACAATAAAGAAAGGGGCCACTGAGAAAGCAATATTATAAAACTGCTCTCTCAATTACTTTCCTGGACAGATTTATTCCTTAAGATTCAATTATAATGAGGCTGGTAAAATGCTTGCTACATGAAGTTGTTTAATTTAAAACTTTTAAGAATTACAGAATATTTCCGATTTATTAAAACAACTCAACTGATCTTGAAGACAAATATATATGTACACACACACACACATTCCATACAGTTGTTTTATAAGCTCATTCTCCAAATAAAATGTTAGACCTTTTATTAAAATAATCTCATGATAACTCCAGTCCAGTAAGACAGCTATTCTCAGCACTAGGTATTTAAATTTCACTAAAGATAAATTAATATAATCAGCTGTTGAGAATATATACTCCATATGTTGACTTGAGAAAAATTCAGCCAGAAAAATCTCAGAGAAAAGCTAGACTGAGTCCTTATGAGACAGCAGGAATAGGATTAATTCAAATCTCTCAAAGTCAATTAGTCAAAGGTAACTACAAAAGCATTGCTTACACTATAGAAAACTGAAAAATAATAATAAAAAAACCCCCACTAAATGTCCAAGAATTGAGAAAATAGTTAAATAATGTTGATGGGATAGTATAAATGCAACAAAAAAAAATCACTAATACGAAGATTAAAAGGAAACATGCAATTGCAGAAAAAAAGGAAAATAAAATTGGAAAGGAGAACATTTGCCTGTGCACAAGAATTTACCAGAAATTTCATTTTCATATATAGACTATGCATACTTTAGAAGTTAGCCATGCTTATATTTAAGATAAATTCATTTTTTTAAAAGAGACAATGTTATCATACCAATTTCCATTAATTTAATGGGAGCCTAAAAAATAGTTCAGAATCCCAGAAGTGAAACTGTGTGATTTCTGATAGACAGTTCTAGAACATTTTCAAATAACCATGCATTAAGCACCCATCCAGAGTCGAATTTTAGTATCAATAATGATTTAAAGTTAAGTTCAAAGGTTCAAACACCAGATGCTGCTCTTTTTGTTTCACATGCATAGATCCCCTCCTACATAAGAGGGTACATACACAAGGGGGTTTCGATAATGGAGAGACTTTACCTACAAAAAGACAGTGTCCAAGGGCCTATTTCTGCTTTAGTCCTCTCCCTTTCTCTTTCTCTGGCTTCCCCCATACGCCCATAAGGGCAAAGCTATCTCAGGAATCTTATTGGTTTTGGCTCCACTGAGAAAGCGTCCTCCTTATCTAGAGACCAAAAAAACTCAGTCTCATCTACTTGGAGTATGAGTGACATGAAAATAAGGTTTTGCACCTTAATAAGATAAGAATAAGTTTGTCAGCTTAGCAAAACTGATTCCATTTTGTTTTAAACCTATGTGATCTTCCAAATAAGAAAGACTCTAGATGAAAAAAAAAAATTATAAACCTTATCATAATCTTGAAATAAACTAAAAATCAAATTAAGTGGTAAATAAATTTATCAACTTAGGAACACTCATAGTTGAAAATATAAATGGTGATTAAGTTCCCAGTCAACAGTCTGTTCCTCCAGTGAGAATATGACCTGTAGTCTTCATGTAGTGACTGCTGTTTGCTTCAGGGCAGTGTTGATTAATGGAGACTAGTTCATTAAAGAAGATTAGTGGAGGGAGATCGATAGACCTCTCTATAGCTGGGCAAAAGAGGAAACTGTTCTAAGTCCATTGTGAAAAGTAGCTTACTGGAATCTCTAAGAATTTGGTTGATAGTTTCTCCTTAAGAGAAGTATACAAAGACTGCATATTTTGCAAGTAAAGTTTGATTGCATGCAAAAAGGCATGTAACTTTAATTAGTGTTTCCATTCAAAACTTAGCAAAAGGTGATAAACCACCTTTACATTTGCATTTGTATGTTATAAAGAGAGAGAAAGATTGTCCATTTGGTCAATAAACATTTGTTAAGTACCCATTAGGTGCTAAGTACTGGGGATACAAATATGAAAAGGAGAAATTGATCTTTTCCACTAGAACTTTATGATCTTAAAGGGAAACAACACAGAAAAGGAAACTGAAAAGGAGGAGGGGGAGGAGATGTTGAAGGCCAGGGGAGTGGAGTTAAATCAGGAAGGTTTTAGAAAACTCTTAGCTCCTGGTCTTCCAATCAGAGGACAGAAAAAAAACAGAAAAAGGATAGTGTGATAAAACAGATTTTTAGCATTTGTATTTAAATAATACATAAGCCTATGAACAGGGCTGGAAACAAGTTTCTAACAAATGAGATATCTGAAATAGGCTTCTGAGCAGCCACAACTCTGCCAGTAAAGGAAAGGTGAACTTCTGCAGAGACCTCCAGTCTTCTCTGGAGAATCACGGTACTAAACCTGGTGTCTTAGCATAAGGGAAATTTTTTTTCTTTTCCCTTTATCTCTGAAAACAGCTCAAGTTAATATGGTTAAAAATTAAGAGAAGAATTTAAAGAGAAAGTGTCCCACTAAACCCATCTGTTCTGGCACTTTGGAGATAACATGGGAACATATAACCAATTGTATCAATAGAAATGTGGGTAAGTAAGATAAGGATAGTAGAGCAGTGGTCAGAGGACTCAGGACTTTTATAAAACTCAAACCACTACAATATAAGTTTAAAAAAAAAAACAAAAAACCAACTCGCCCTTCCAAGATACTTGGAATCTTTATTAAGAAAAAACTGACCCAATTTCACAGACATAAGAATCTCCCTACCAATGAAAATGGATTAAGATATCAGCAACATACGTTCATATGTAACAGATGGTCTTGAGCCTATTAGAGGAATTTTGCCAAACAGCCTTCAGAAACAAGACAGCAAAAATAAGAAGTAAACCATCTTATGCCGTGAGACTTTAGGAGAGTTTTGCTTGTAGTTTCTTATGATTAATATGTACCTAATGTTTCCCATAATCTCACAAGTTTCTTCTCAACAGGGAACAGAGGGAATCTGAAACTCAAAAGTTTTAAAAGCAAATGTTAAATTGTTTTACATGTAACTGGAGAAAAAATTAATTATATATACATATACATTATGGAATGTGATTTGAATGTTTTCCCCTTTACTGAAATATCCTTCCGAATTGGGGGGGGGGGGGGGGGGGGGGAAGGGAGAGATGTAAGCCTAAGATTATAAAAAGTAAAGAATGTGAGATTTGTATACAAATAGGACCCAGATCCCTCTGTTACTCTCTCTTTCCTGGAGAGTTTAAAAAAAAAAAGGATCGCTTTAGTGTAGGGCAAAAAAAAGTGATTTTTCTTCCTAGAGAATACTCTGCTCTAAGCAGAACTAATGCCAAAGTTTTGTCCTTACTGGCTTTAAAGGGGGAAAGAGCAGAGGAGGGCTGGAATGATGAGATGAGGCAAACTGACAATAAGAAGCTTCAAGGCCTCAAGAACTGCCTGGTACAGATATTAACTCCTTTCTACAGACTGAGAACTCTCCAACCCCTCCCCCAAAAGAAAAGACTTGTTTAACTTAAAAAGGCAAATCATTTGGGGAAAAGACATGATTTCATCTTAGGAGAGTGATTTGTCTGACCACTGTGATTTTCTGTGAATAGAATTTAACTGCCTAGTAAATTAGAGGCAAAGTCACCTAAAAGAATTAAAACAGACATGCATTTGCTACATGCATGCACAAGCAGGCACATTTCAAAAAATCTGCAAAGACTTATGAACTGATCCAGTGAAGTTAACAGAACTAGGAGACCATTATACACAATAACAGTAATATTGTCTGACAAAGAACTGTGCTGAAAAGAAAGTGGAATACTGAATGTATAGAGAGGAGCAATTCTGTGTTTGCAAGGATCAGAAAGAAAAGAATGAAAAGAAACTAAAATGACATACTGTATGCCCAAAATTAAATTAAAAGGCAATGGAAATTACATAAAGATCCTCTTAAAGTGGAAAAAAATTTTCCACTTTATTTTGCACCTTAATTTTTTTTCTTAGGAGCAGAAATAAATAACTAGTGGTTATTCATCCAAATAGGGACAGTATAAAGTGCTTATCTTGATATCAAGTATCAAATATTTACAGCAAGGACTAAAAGAGAAGTTCAGGATTTAGGGAAGTATTGTAGAAAGTTTAAGTCAATTCTCTATAGCTTTAATTGCAAAATTACACTTAACCACTGAGTTCTTCTAGATTAGGACCTAATTTGGCTGTGGGAATTTGGATGATCCCTTGTTAATTTTTACAGCCTTTCCTAATTGAAACTATTAATTTTACACAATAAAGTGAAACCACACTATGTTGGTTTTTTTGTATATTGGTTCATAAGTGATCATAATAGCAGATATACAGTAAAAGAAAATGAAAATAGAAAAAAGGGGCGGGGGAGGGAAGAAAGAGAGAGGGAAAGGAGGAAAAGAAGAAAAATAATCCTAAAACCTGATTTGAATAAATGATTTCTGGAAAATCTAAAACCCCCTAATTCAAAATTTCATATTGGTTTAAAGAGATCTATAGAGTAGTCGCTTATACACACACACACACACACACACACACACAGTAAAAATCTGTCTTTATAAAGTACAAACATACAATTATTATTAGGAAAAAGCTTATGGAATCCTGTAGCCTGACTTACCCCAAAATTAAGTGGAAATACCCCCCAAATATAGAATCAAATGAGTAGATAAGGAAACTGCCAGAAGACTGAAAGTATTTAGAATAGGAAGGATTAATTAGAAAGACTATTAGTCCATACTAGTTTAAAAACAAAAAAAGCAAGCAATGAATGGAGATTTACAGCAGACTATGGAAAACTATTTGATACCAGGATTGAAACTAAAAAGGGAATCCCTTTAAAGATTTTGGAAATGACTGATAAAATTAAAGGGCCTTAGGTTTTGGTTAACTGATATAAGTAACTATTCTGAATGAGTATGAGGCCTGGAAATCAGGAAGATTTATCTTCTTGAGGTCAAATCTAGCTTCAAATACTTATTAGGTATGTGACCCTGGCAAAGTCACTTAACTCTGTTTGCCTAAGTTTGTTCATCTGTAATATGAGCTGGAGAAGGAAAAAGCAAACTACTCCAGTATATTTGCCAAGAAAACTCCAAATGATCACAAAGGCATGGCACAACTGAAACAACCAAAACAACAACAAATAATGGTTCTATGTGGTACCTGTAGCTGGAAAAAAAAAAAGACAATTTGCCTCCATGGCAGAAGATGAAGTATATTTCTGTAGATTGCCATCAATATATAAGCCCAATGTCGTGCCATAATTTGTATAAACTGATCTAAATATCTGTCTGATATACCATTTCACAGATAATATGTTACTCAAGGGAAACAATTAGTAGAACATGAAGATAGTAAAGGGACAGAGTTATTTAAGAATTAACTTATAGATAATGGGCAATTGTCCCAACAAAAGGTGCAAAGAGAAAGGGAAAAAAATTATTAAGCATAATGTCTCAAATGCTGTGCTAATTTTATAAATAATATTTCATTTGAAGATATTCAAGTTTCTAAGGATAATTTAGACCACAGAGGGAGGGTCAATCTATTAACCAGTTGTAGAAATGACCTAAACTTAAAATCCCCAAACAAGAAAAAGAAAGCACAAAAACTAATGTTATTATTTGTTTTCTAGAGACACTTTTTTTTTTTTTTAGGTATAATGCTAATCCCACCAAGTCAAGTTAGGAAGAAATTTAGCAATGTTAAATAGAGACCAAAAAACAATAAGCTTAGTGCAGCTTAATGAGTCTATGCAACATGCTATGCCTTTATGCCTGATTTCCTTAAATCCCTTCCTTAGGCTATGAGTCAGTTATGAAAGAGACTTCCATGATTTGGTCCTTGTAGACCAAACTAAAGCAGGATAATGAGAAAGCCTTCATACCAGTAAGACTTGGGACTAAAAGGATGACTGGTTCGAGGATTGGAAATACCATTATAGAAAAGATGACCCTATTAGTATATCACACCATTATGGAAATTGAAGAGCTGATGCAAGATATAATACCACTGACATTACAACACTGATCTCTACATTAGCAGGAATCAAAATCATCCTTGATAAATATGTCAGCTATACCATCACATAGTGTGTATTTAAGTGGAAATAGCTTTTAACCAATAGAGCCAGTGCTGAGGAAACAGGGAAAAGTCATCTTCACAGGAGATACTCCATACTGTTGCCATGCATGCCAAATAAGAGTCCAAGGAAAACCTTTTTTTACTAAGTAGTCCCTGTCCCTGTCATTCCCCCCTGCCCTCCAGGCAAGTATTGACAAACTGAATAAAGAGATGATGGAAAGTCAGCCCAATATGAAAAGATAAGGATACTTAGTTGTTTCCAGAAACTCAGGGGGAAATCTTGATAATATTGTGATTTAGACTCTCAGGATGAAGCTAATAGATTAGTTAAATGGCCAGCTAAATGGAGGGCTAATAATTGCACAGGAATGACAATGAGAGATGAGAGAAGATCAAGTTTGTGCAGATTAAAGCTGGACAGTTACACTGAATACTGAAAGGAAATCTGATGAATCAAAGTAGAATATGAATTCACACCTGCAAACTAAGCAAGGCAGGAGGAAAGTGAAAGGGATAGAAAAAGAATAAAATGGGCACATGAGCAAGTTAGACACTGGGGAATTCAGCTCACTAAATCCTGGAAAGAAGATAAACCAGGGCTTAGCATAGGGACAATCATAAGATCTGCAATACTACTGTGCCACAAATGTTCTTAAGTTGCTAAATGCTTGAGCAATAAAAGATTTACTATGAAAGAAACCTTGGGACAATTAGAAGAATCCAAGCTGGGATCTTCCTGGGTCTATTAATACCCAGTATAAATGTGCTTTGTATCTACTCTTTGCTCCACTCATACATGACCTTAACATCACCTTTGGAAGTGCTTTTTGGACTGTGTTAATTCTAATTGTGATATTAGCTAATAGGCTATCCTAGGTGGTTATAAGTCATTTTAAATGGCTATAAATAAAGCCAGCAATCAGAGGGTAGAATAGAGTGAAAATAAGTTTTAATGTTCCTAAAATAATAAGGAAAAAGTCTGTAAACTTAGCATTTCTGATTTGATTTTTTAAAGTTCCTATTTTCTTACTGAACTGTTTTAAATAAATAGTTTTTCTACTTAAAACTCACTCAAAACTTACTCAAAAATAAGATAAGTATCTGTGTGGTACATGGAGTAATTAATGAATTAATGTGTTAAAAAGTGGCAAACATACATGAACCTTCAAAAGACAGAATAAGGAGAAAATGTTATAATTATTCCTGTAATTTTGAGTAAATTCCCACCAATGAAATTATGTGGTAAACAACTTAAGAACCTAAAGCTAAAAGTATAAAAATCTGTCTGTTCGTTCTTAGGGCGAGCCTAAAGGGTATGTTTTCCCATACTTGAAGCTCATGTTTGCTTGTCAGAAGTATCAAATGACTGCCTCCGAGAGAGCTTGTATCTCCAATGGTTGAGGAGAAAGGGAATCTTGCTCTATGTCCATGAAACAAGCTTATTGGAATCCCTAAGAATAAAGTTGGTCGTTTTTTTCTTAGAAACTCTAGTGCGAATATTCTGGTGAAATAAAGTTTGACTATATGCACTGAGAAATGTTTCCATCCACCACTTAGAAAATTAGTAATGACAAACTGGCTTTACACTTACATTACATTTCGGTCTTGGGTGCCCAAGACTATACAAATAGCATACAGCGGTTACCCATATTAGAATGTTTTCTAGATAAGAGACAAAAAAAGCTGCGTCCAAAAAAACCACTGTATCCTCATTACATATACTTAATGTATTTTGTAATTTAAAATGACAAGTGCAACAGAAAATCATATTAATGCCACTGTTTTAATAAAGAATCAAATGCAATGTTTCTAAAGATTAGTAACACCAAAACTCCAGAATGAAATTATTGTGGTGGGATTCAAACCCACCACCTTTGAATTTCTCTCATTAAAAGGCATTGTATCATGAAGCCACCTTATAGTTATCTAACATATAACAATATCAAACCCTCTCCTTAAATTCCTTTTCTCCAACTGTATTTGCAAATTGTTGGATGTTAAGTATGATGTTTACTTTATTATTAGAGGCTAACAACTTCAAGCTAATGGGCAGAGTACTGAGCTTGGAATCAGGGAGATCTGAATTCAAATATGGCCTTGGACCTGAGTGAGGCATTTTATATCATCTGCCTCAATTTCCTTAAAATAATTCATAATCACTTAAGACAGTCTAATATAACAATTTTAACACAAATTCAAATTACCTTAACATTGTTCCTTCTAGTTCCACAATCTTGCTCCAGCCTCTTGAACGGCATATCAATTAAGATGAATTAGTTACCTTATACATCTATCCTACTTCCACTTAGTTACTTCATATCTCCATTTAAGACTGTAAGAATTGAATTAAGTACTGAACTGCCTAATGCCTAAAATGAGATTCATAACCACACTAAAAAGTTAATCTGATTTTCCACCAAAGAAAAGGCAAATGCATATATAAAATATATTCTTTATCCAGACTTTGATAAGCAGCTCAAGGGACAACTTACGGATCTGGACAACAGGCCAAAGTGCTTTTCCCAAAGTGTAAATCTGATAATCCCTAGTCTTATCCTTGAAATCCTACAGCACCAGAGATGGAATCCCTTAGTAAAACCAACTCTCTTCTCCAATACATAAGTGAATTCCTCATATAAGCTTTAGTTAGTGCCAAGAGTGTGGCCTGGGCTTTATTCTCCTCCCAGTCTTGGCTTTCAGGCACCAAAAATAACAGAGCTATCATCTTCACACACTTTCCTAATCCTTTCAGGTCTTTTGTCTTTCCCCAACAGAATATAAGCTCTTTTGACACTATTTTTAGTTGTTTGCATTTATACCTCCAGCACTTGGCAAAGTTCTTCCTACTGGAAGAGGATCTATCACATAAAAATGTTAGGGACAGGGTACAATATGTTTGACTATGGTGAGTTTTGCTGAATTGTTATTTTTTCTAAGTATGGTTATCTGGGAAGGGATAAGGAAACAGCATATTTTAAATTGGTGATTGAAAATCAAAAGTTGTTTTGGTCTTTTTTTTTGGTAGCAAATTTACATCTTTACCCCTGTACTGTGGATTGTCCTTTTTAATTACAGTTTAGGAAAAGTACCCAGGAACAAAACAACATAGTTTCTAAAATCAGGCCAACACAATAGCTGCTGTTTCAGGAAAAAAGGCTAGACGTTATTTTGTCTAGCTAAAGCAGAGCATAAAGCAACAAGGGTACAAACAGCAATAAAAATCTTAGTTGGGAAAATACAAGAGAAGCAGTGTCTGAGTATAGATTCTAAACAAAAGCAAAAGAAGTAACAGAGGAAATAGCAAGATCCAAAATATTTCTCTTAAAGAACAGCAGAAAATGTGATTCTTCCAACCAACCTTTTCTCACTATCTTTTTTAAATGACCTGAAACTAGAAGAAAGAAAAAACTAACTTATAAGGTAATCTGAAAATGATGTATGGTGCTAGTTTCATAAATGTTATATAATAGATAGATATATGTATGTGTGTGTATAGAAATATACACCAACTCAAATTGGTAAAAACCAATTCAGTAAGCTTGCAATTATAAAAGAAATTTTCTGTTGTTCCTTTGTAAACATTTCAGGTTCACATATATTTTGTTTATATTACAGAAATGAATTACTACTACAACAGAAATCGCTTCATGGTACCAATCTAGTAGGTATTATAGGAGGTATATCTAGGAGGCATTATAGGAATCGAAAACTTAATATTTTTCAGTTCCCACCCTGTCTTACTCTGGACAACATACTATAATGGCATAGTATTCCTTTAAGGCATAATAAATCATCACTTTCCTTTCTGTACCAATTTGTTTTTTATTAATAAACATTTTAGTCAATTTGTTAGTTGGAAACATTAAGGACTAAAAAATGTACCGTTTCAGCAGTACTGACTTCAAGTCAAACTGTAGTATTAAAAAGTACCTTTACTAATCAGCTTTATGCGGTTTTCATTTCAACAAAAGTATACATTAAAATAGCAAACTGCTTGCAATTTTCAGAAAAAAATAAACAAAGATATCTATAGTCATACAAAAAAATATCCAAAATCAGTATTGATGAGAAATTTAATTTAATTTAAAACAACTCTGAGGTATTATCTCACATCTGTCATATTGGCTAATGAACAGAAAAAGAAAATGACGAATTTTGGAAAAGATAAGGGAAAATTAAAATATTCAACTGGTGAAATCGTACACTGGGATTCAACCCATTTTGGAAAGCAATTTGGAATTATGTCCTAAGGGCATATATATATGTGCCTAAGGGCAAAGAGATAAAAAACAAAAAGAGAAAAGATCTAACTATACAGAAATATTTGTAGCGACTCTTTTAGTAGTGACAAAGAAATACAAAAGAAATTGAAGGGAAATCCACGAATTGGAAAGTAGCTGAATAAATTTGTCTTATTAAGATTGTGATGGGATATTATGGTATTTTAAGAACTATTATGAGCTCAGGATGCTCTCAGAAAAACCTAGCAAGACTTACATGAACTGATACAAAGTAAATTGAGCAGAGCCATGAGAACACAGTAATAGCAATATTATATCAAGATCTACTATGAATAACTTACCTATTCTCATCAATCTCACGATCCAAGACAATTCTGTAGGACTTAATGATAAAAGGAGCAATCTCCAGAGGGGGGAAAAAAGATGGCTTCTTCTAGCAGTGTCTCTTAGCAACTGCATCCAGGGACTTTGAAAGCAGAGTATTTTCTAAAATAATGCCCCCCAAAGCTACTGGACTCATCAAAGTTCACACCAATGATCCCAAAAATCATAAAACTTATGTTGCTCTATAAACTTCTCAAAGTGTGTCTACTGAATTGAGATTTTTTAAAAAAAGTAAACTGTCTACTTTTTCCGCCCAGAGAATGATAACAAAGATATCATATACTTACACTCTCTTCAATAGAATTTTCTATTATTATAAAACAGACTGCCTCAACAGGTTGGGCAGCCCAATAAGCTGTTTATCCTAGCAATGCAAGAACATGAGTTACTTAACTGTTCTGTTTATAGGATTATAAAGCATATCCTTGTGCAGCTTCCCTGGGCAAAGATTTTTTGAAAGCTATGTTCAAGAACGACACCATATTGCGCCCCTCTACTTTTTATTGACTTTAGCATCAGAAATTCTCCCAATGAAAAAGAGGTCATCTAATACATTGTTCTTGAGTCATTTTCAGTTGTGTTCAACTTTTCATGATTCTGTTTGGGCCTTTCTTGGCAAAGATACTAGAGTGGTTTGCCATTTCCTTCTCCAGCTCATTTTACAGATGAGAAAACTGGGTTAAGTGATTAGCCAAGGGTCACACAACTAACGACTGTCTGAGACTGGATCTGAATTCACCAAGATGCATCTTGCTGATTCTTAGGCAAGTACTCTATATCCACTGTGTCACTTAGCTCTTCTTCATCTAGTTCACTCCCTCCAATCACAAGAAAATAGAAGAGATTTGTCTGAAGTAATAGGGGAATAAAGTACAAAAAAGGGATTTAAATGGAATGCTCTTAACTCTAGATGTAGTCCCCCTTAATTCAGTATGTGACATGGACAACAAAAAACAAGAGGAAATAAAAAATCCTGGTTGATTTAACTTGAATTTTTACTATCCATGTGCAATCAGTTGCCAAGAATTATTGGTTGAATATTTCATATCTCTCATAGGTATCATCCTCCTCTCCATTCACCAGGCCTTCACCTTCTATCTCCTGGATTATTAATTTCCCTCCATCTCTTTTCTCCAATTTATCCTCCTGACACAGCTTCCTTTCCTAAAGCACAGTTTTGACAGTATTACTGCCCAGCTCTAGTAACATGCCATTGCATCTAGCATCAAATAAATGATTTCAAATACTTCTAAACACTGTCAAATATACTTGAACAACCAAAATCATTAGTTACAGGGAGAATCAGGACAGCTAGATGGCCCAGTGGATAGAGCACCAGTCCTCAAATCAGGAGGACCCGAGTTCAAATGGGCCTTTATATACTTAACACTTACTAGCTGAATGATTCAATTGCCTCACTAAATGTCTACTGAAAACAATTTCCAAAAATCTTAGAATATAAAAGTAACAATGAGGTACAGACCAATAAAAAGGGGACAATGAAATGAGATGCTTTAAAATGAACAAACAAGAATGGCCAAAGAAAAATAGAATCTATACTTTTCAGACATGATTTATTAACATTTCAGAATAGATTATAATATGACAGTAGAAAATACTGGTAGCATCTGACACCTTCTCAGGTGTCATAGCTTCTGAGTAAGGATGGACCTTTTCTCCAATGGAAACGTTTACACTACTAACCCTTTACCAATTCAAGAGAACAATAATTATTTACAACTTTATAATACTGTCTCTAAACTTACATTGACATTATATATACAATTATGGTCTAACCACTGGCCATTGTGGTACCTCATTTCTTCTCATAAAGCTATTCAAGACTGAAACTGACTGCCTTCTTTCTTGCTTCTACATGTACCATAACTAGGGCCCTACATGAAATAAGTCCATATTCTCGTCTTTTTATTTATTTATTTGGCTTATATTAATTATTTACTTTTTGTGAACATACTACATTCCTCAGTAGAACATAAACTCATTGTTGCCAAGGTTGATTTGGGATTTTTTTGTTTTTTTGTTTTGTTTTTTCAGGGGAGGGAAGCACCCAACACTATGTATAACACATGGTAGATGCTTAACAAATAATATCAGAATATTTATAGCAGCATTTTCTATAATACCAAAAAACAACACAGAATCAAAATGGGCATTTATTAATTGGAAAATGCCGATATAAATGGTGGGGATAGACTTTGATGGAACTGAACTGAAAGATATAACTAATAACAAAGAATTCAGAGATTCAGGGTGGGGGGAAATGATGCTAAATGATAACAAGTAATCTTAAGGAGAACTAAGAAAATAACATACACAACAATATAAAAACAGAGATATGGATTCTAAGGAACTGAAAGTTGTGTCATTAAAAAGTAATAAAGGCAGGCCCCTGAGAAGCAAAAGGACCTTACCTCCTCCTTTCCTTAGAGATGTGGGGAAATATTGGTGAAGAAATGTTGCATAAAGATGTTAGAGATCATAAGGTAGATTTATTTTGCATAACCTTTTCTGTTACAAAAGAGGGTTTCACTGTGTGAAAATGAATAATGTAAAAAATAAAAATTTTAATTAATTTAAAATTGATATTTAAAGATACGGCAGGACATTTTGCAGAATACCATCATTTTCAGAAACAAAAACTCAACTAATAGACTGGGATTATTAGTCAACACTGTTTTTACTTGTTTTTTGTGCCTTGACAATATATAGGTTAGATATAAATTAAGCTAAAAGGCTACTACACTTTATCAAAAAGTATATATATTAAAAAAAAAAAACAACTACACTTTACAGAAAGTTGTAGAATAAATGTGGATCAAATCCTAGACTTTTATGAAAAAAAGGAAATAATATTTCCCAATTTAATTTGAAACAGTCACTAAATCTTTATTCAGAATACCGTCAAATATGGTTTTATCTCCAGTACAATAATTCTAAAATAATCTCTCCTGGAACTATAACATCTTCTATGACAAAAAACCAACAGTTCAAATACACAAACCTTAGAGGGATTCTCAAAGTAGTACAGTAAGGTAGTGCTAGACTTGAGAATGAGTAAAAGTTGAACTTGAATCCTACTTCAGACACTTGTGAGCTGGTTGATCCTGATCAAGTCACTTAATTTATAAATGAAACAATAAAATGAACAATCACATATAAAGTGTGTTACTACATACTTACCATTTTTAACTAATGACAGAACTATAGAATTTACATTCAGAAAAATTAAGGGAAATTTTCTTTCTCCATTCAATTTTACCGAATTCTAACAACTGGTGCAGAAGAAATCTACATGATCCTAATTTACATGAAAAATTGAGAAGTGTCTTTGTTAGATGAGATATGAAAGTCTTTGAACAGGTTTTTGATGTTAAAATACTAGAATATTATTGAATTCAATGTTTATTTGTATTATAAATTAAGGGATTAGGCAAGATAGAATTAAGGGACTAAAACAGAATTTACCATACAGAAAACAGGAACTAGTGCAGTAAGGGACCTCTTAAAGGAAAGAAAATGTTTTAACCACAAAGTCATAATTCAAATGCAAGTCATCTGTCTTCAAATCAGGTAATCTTTCCACTATTATAAGCAAGACGTAGAAATTCCATATAAAAGCTTATCATTTTACATTCTAATTCTTTTCCCCTAGTCTAGCTTTTTCCTTTCCAAAGGACCTGGTAACAGATGGAGGATCTAGTTTTCCAGAGAATGGAAACCAAAGACAAGGTTTAAGGAACAGAATTTTCAGTGATTTAAATGCTAAATACTTCATTACTTCAGTAAAAGCTAATTTGTAAGTTAAGGTTAAAGATGAGGATTAACCTCATCAAGTTGATAATTACTACAATGTAATACCTTCTAGAAATGAAACTACAAGTCTAAAATCTTCCTTTAAGAAAATTCTGTTTATCACAAAGACAACAAGAGCTTAACAAAATTAATATGGAGCCTGACCCTCCAAAACCCTGCTGAAGTCTTAAAGAGAAAAGTTGGTTTGAATAAAAACTAGGATTGCTCCTTTAGAGCAAATAGTTGGGGACAATTAACTATATATTTAAAAATCATCTGAAACTCACAGGTTCCTGAGAATCTTCTATCATTTTAATCCTTTTAAAACCAATTTGCTTTTCTATTTGGATTTTAATGTATTATTCATTAGATTTGAGGAAATTTTCTAATTATTCATTAATTTCTATGTAAGATAGAAGTGAGTGAGACTCTCCCTTGCTTTTTCCTATTTCAAAATATTTTTCAAATGTCATCTAAAAACAGCTATGCTAAAATCTCTGGAAAACATGTTTACAAATAAACCAAAAAAATTACACATAAAATTGCCCCTAGGAGAGAAGGATCATGGAAACTTAGGGCTAGAAGGAACTCCAGAACTACAAAGCTTTTGTTGCAAAAGTTCTGCACCCACAGTGAGAAGGTGTGGGTGTGAATCCCCAGTTCTACTATTTATTTTTCTCACTAAGAGAAGACTCATGGGAAAGTCACTCTTTCCCCTTCATCAATTCATTTCCTCTTCTATAAAAAGAGAAAAATAAAATACATGGATCTTCCAGCTATAAATTCTACAAAACACTCCACCTAAACTTTAAAAATCTGTTTTTCCACTCTATATTTTTCTGAGGACATCAAGGTGAAGAGACAGAGTTACTTACACAACCAACTTGAGCCACTATAAGAAAAGGCAACTTTCTAGTCAGTTACTGATACTAAAACCTATCAATTTAACCACCATGTTTTTTCTTCTTCAGTCAATTCAAACTGATTTTTAAAAAATCTAATTTGGTCACATATATTTGTTTCACTATGAAATTTAAAATCCTTCACTGGCTTCTTACAACATCATACCTCAGGTTTGCTCTCAAATACTCAGTACCGTTCTATTCTTCTTATCAGTTCTTTCTTTCCTGAGGAGGGGTAGTTTGTACCGGGGAGAAGGGTAGGGAAGGAAGGGCAGTATATATTTTTCTTCCATCCTGCTTTGCTTGCCACACACCTTGACAAAGATATGTTGCTTTGATTATGTCATTTTCTCTGATCAAAACCCAAACTTAGCCTGAAATTCAAGACCTTCCATTCTTAGGCTATAATTATACTCCAGCTAGTCCTCTACATGGAAATGGCCATCAAGTCAAACATTTTTCTACTATCCTCTTACATACAAGCGGTTAGCTGTAAAATATTGGTAAAAAATTGCTTAAGTCATAAGTCTGTAATAAGGATCAGCTGAGATGGAGGAAAGGGTGGAAGAAAAAAAGAGAAATATCCCAAGAGGATAAGGAAGGTAGAAAAATCAAAGCTTCAGAGTAATGTTTCAAAACTGTGCTTGATTAAGAAGGATTGTTTTAAGTGGGGTAGTGAAGATCTTTGCAGAATCACTTGTGCTTTTTTATCTTTTCAACACTTCCCTTTCTGGATTTTAAACAAGTTAGAACCAGCTCAAGCCTTATGTGTGTGTGCATGTGGGGGGGAGAGGGGGGAGGAGAACTGGTTTTGCAGATATAAAATAATTAGAGGTAGATGATCATCTCAGTAGAAGGTAGAAATATGAAAGTAGGTTCACAGTATATCTAAGAAGTCTGAATGGAAAGAGAGAGAGAGAGAGAGAGTGAGAGAGAGAGTGTGTGTGTGTGTGTGTGTGTGTGTGTGTGTGTATGTATAACTAACTAGTTTTTTAAAAATTTAGTTCCAAACATCAAGTCTTTTATGATAACAAAGAATTGGAGACAATTCTTGTCTCCAGTGCCTGGGAATGTATAAAAAAATTTTGGTACTTGGAATCTCACTGTGCTCTAAGAAATGAAGGTGATGAATACAGAAATATGGATAGAACTATATAAACTGATGGAAAATGAAGCGAAAAAAACAACACACTCAACTTCAAAGGGAAGTGTATATGGGGAAAATTTGGGTTATAAAGAGAAAGCAAAGTTCTAAGAAAAGCTCTTTTCTTTCCCCAATTGTCCCTTCCAGGTACCTATTAACATGCACTATAATATAATAATTTGTTACTTCAATACCCAAGATGTTTCTAATAAGAAATTTTCCCTCACCATAGAGAGCCCATCCCCCAATAGGGATAAATATAAATGAAGATTGAGACAGAAAGCCAAACCTCTGCCTAAATTTTCCTAAGTAGAGGTTTAGAGTGATTGTGATTGTACTCTTTAACTTTTCATCTAAAATAAACTGCCTATAGCTACAGAGAAAAGAACCTTGTAAGCCTGAGGGACCATTATACCGTCTTAGGCTCAAAAAGAGCTCATCATTATTAACAATGTGTATAATACATGCATTTGAAGAAAGCTCATAAAAATGTCCTGTAGTTCAATCCATGGATATATCTATTGTTCTGGGGCTGGATTAACTCAAGATAGTTCCCCCATATTTTAGGATATATATATACTGGACCAAGATGAAATACCCATTAATCTGTTAAGAAAAGCCAATTTAATTAGTCAGAGAACAGGGGAAGGATATTGAACAAACATAGGCAGTGAGGACCCTTAGCTCACTTTAGCCGATTTGTACTCAGAAGACCAGGAAGCAAGCCTCCTCAAAGCCAACTAAGTACCATCAATGTTGTCAACAACCTTTAAAACAAAATTAGCCTAACTAGTAAGTTAGGGTATTGTATTGTAGCCTAGAGTGGCTTTAAAAGTACATTCTCAGATCAGATTTAATGTTGAGAAAAAATGAGGCACTCATGAGTCACTGAACATTTAACAAAGGGGGTTTACTTTGCCCAAGCACTCTGGAACCAGCCCCACTGATCTCCATGTAAAGTTGTCTAGTGAGTCATCAGGCAGCCCATGGACTACCCTACTGCACTCACCAAGACTGAAAGGGGCACAGTCCACAGGGCGTGATTTTTATTGGACACAAGCCAGAAGGCTGCATCAAAAAAGCAGAGATCAGTCAGGTTTCATGGGGAAGGAAAACTTCCCCAGGACAGTCACTAGGGAATTGTGCTCACCCCCAGTCCATCCCAGCCACTGAAGAAGAAGTTTTGTGTTGGGATGTGAGGAGGAAGTTGAGTCAAAGTAAGGGAAACTGCTTCAGGAAACTACTGTACTACCACACGGGAGGTGGTTTGCAGCTATTGTTTCTACTTTGTATGGCTCCCCAAAACAGATTTTAGTGAATTGTCCTAAATCCAATCCCTATACAGTAATCTTTCATTCATCTAGATTGCACAGCTATGGAAATCTAACCTCTTAGATAGTTTTAAACTTAAAATTAAAAATACGGAAAATACTTCTCTATACATTCATCTCAAAGTTCCCATTCACATTGCAGCACTAGCCTTTAAAAAATTATATTACATTAACAACTACATGAGTTCATTTTAAAGTTTAAAAGAAAAGTACCATGTATATTTGTTAGAACCTAGATTTTGCAGGGTTAAAAGAAAATATTGGAAATAATTAAGACCTTAGAAAAATTAAAACTGAAAGGCTTATAATTCAAGTTCAGGCCTTATGCAATAAAATGCATAAGTCAAATGCAATAAAATTTAAACTGCAACCAATTTTAAAATTGGAATAATTATCACTTAAAAAAGACTTTTCTTTGACATTTCTAATGGGAAAACAAATTTATCAGTACACTCTTAATATGCACATGACAAGAAATGAGGGGGATTCTGTGGAAGAATATAATTATTTATGTCTTTTGATGTACTGATTTTAATTTTTAAAAATTGAAACTGAGTAACTGTAAAAATGGCCAAAATAGAAAAGAACGATTTCTAAAATATTTGTTGTGGTTCAATTGTATTAGTTATGTCACTTTTTGTAACCCCTTTGAGGGTTTTCTTGGCAAAAATATGGAGCGATTTGCCATTTCCCTCTCCAAGACATTTTCCAGGACGAGGATTAAATGATTTGCTCAGGGTCACAGAGCTAGTGTCTAAGAATACATTTGAATTTGTCTTCCTGACTCCAGGATCAGTGCTCTAATCACTGAATCACTTATTTGCACAGGAGAAATAGCTAGTACTTCAAAGTATACAAAATATAAAGAGAAATGTAAACAATAATTAGTTGGTATAGAGTGTATTAAAACTCATTGAAATTAAAATACCCCGATTGGTATGCTCCATAGAAATAGAGAGGATCTTAATTTTAATATTTCCTAAACTTTTTTACATCTTCACTTCCACTCATTTCCATTGTCTAAACATGCTTTATCACGATAATAAATGAGAACAATTTAGCAAAGCTAAACAACACATTAACCCAGTCTAAAAGTATATGCAATGTTTCACACAGTTCATGATGTATCTGTTCAAGAATTACGATTATATACAGCAAAACTACACTTTATGGAAGGGCACAATAACCTTGAAGAACACAGGGAAGATAAATGTGAATACTTGATAACTAGGTTCATAGAAGTATAAGGGAATAATGAACATCAAAATGATTTCTTTCATTCTATCGACACTTCCCCTTTAAAAGGAAATTAAGATAAAATTAGTCCTATCAGTGGTGAATTTAAAAATATTTTTATAGATTCGTTGTTTCTCAAGATGATCAATCCCTTCAAAGAGAAAGATTACTAATGTTGTGAAATTTCTATCCACTGTAATTTCTCAACTTTCTTTTATCTTTTTAACTGTGTGCATGGCTGCTTTGAGACTAGGACCACATGGGTTTGCCCAAGTCAACATGACCCAAAAGGAGAGAACAGGAACAATGCCTTTCTTAAATCTCTCCCTCCTAAAGGTACTCCACAGGGTAGAAGGGAAGCAATAGCATTCCAGTATCTAGACTTCTAGCCAAAGAGGGAAGTTTTTTGAGTAGTGTTAGCCAAAAGGGAGGGAAGTGTTCCCCAAAGTTATTTTAATGAATTTTATGGTTCATAAATAAAGTTTTACACTGCTCCAATCCCAAACCTGACCCAAGACAAGAGCATAATCAGGTGCATTGGAATGCAATGTCTTGGTGGGTTAATTTTGGGCCTGAAATAGGGGAAGACCTTTGGAGAAAAAAAAAATCTCAGTGATCTAGTGCACCTCCCATCTATTGTATTTTGGAGCATATGTTGTGTCTTTAAAAGCAAACTGTAATATAAAATTCTGTTCTTATCACTGATCCTTTGAGTAGAAATAATCTGTCTTATGATTCTTATTTTAAAGATAAGGAAAATGAAATTCAACACAGGAGGTTATAATAGGCCATAGATAGAAAAGGTACTATGTAAAAAAAAAAAGCATTATGTAAAGCTTATTCTTAACGTGAGAACTTAAAAAATTAACTGATTAAAACTATCTGTAAAGACTATAAAATTTCTTGGATTTAACTTTTTTGCATTAAATTGGGTAGTTTTGTGTGTATAGCTTTAAAAAAACTTCCAAAAAAAGCCTTTTCCCTACATCTGGGCAATTTCTACTTTCTTCTTTACAGATATGCCAGACTATTTGTAAATGTACATTCTAAACTGTTAACTTGATAACTGACGATCACAAAAAGATTTCCTTTTTCTCTTCTCTTCCCTTTTCCCAATCAAGTCAAGTATGTAACTAAATTAACAAACTGCTCAGTCTGTAGCAGACATGAGAACTTTTTGATTGAAGTTATAATAAAATAAAACAGGAAAATATGATTCTTTTTACACACAAACATCCAGAAATATGCCCAGTAAAAACATCATACATACCTTCTATTCCATTGGAGAATATATGTACTTACAAAGAGGAAAAAAAATCTGCTTGCAAAATTAAAAAAAATCAACCATGTTATATCCATAAACCAAGTGTAATCTAGCAGTCTGATTACCACAAAAAATATATGAGAAAAAAAAAGAAATTTAATTATAGGGTAGAGGGCAGTTCAGCAGTTTTGCCTTACATTTGAATTTGCAGCTTTGTTTTTGAAAAGACAAATAATTTCCTGTAAACAAAGTTCCAAGAATTGAAAAGTTGCAAAACCCACATTCCAGAGATCAGTTCCTTAATTTTATTATGGGGAACTAACATTTGCTCTAACTCAAAATATTCAATTCCCTGTGATGCTGAACTTTGATTTTATTATTTCACATTCAATAACAATACAACTTTGCAATAAAATAATGATACTACTACAAACCATCATTTCACAAGATATGAAAACATTCCACTAAATTATACACAATTTACAAATAATCAATCACTTGGGGAAAAAACAACTGTGAGAAATCAATAAAATAGGCAATATCATTAACTGGGTTTTATTTTCAGGCATCTAACCAAAGTTAATTAGATAGATAATGTTCTAATTAAGAAAAACTAAGTAAAATTAGTCTGGGGGGGGGATTTTGGAGTATTTGTCCTTTAAATTAAAAAAAAAACAGCTTCTAGAAGGTAATATGCATTTCTCTAGATTCTATATCATTAACTAGAACAAAACACATTTTAAATGTAAAATTTAAGTGAAAAATTTAAAACTACGATGTTTTCATATTTTGTGCCACAGAATAGTCAACTTTTTCCAGAAAAATCTAAATATTCTGGTATTAGTCTTTTATACACATAGCCACATACACATAGCCTCAAGAATAGACTTGAGATGATCAATTACAACTATTCTCTAGATTGTCCTCTTTAAGATCCTTAAGTCTAAGTACTGAAAGCTAGAGCTCTCACATTTTCCCCAGTTGTATAACTAAATAATAACATGGTATTTTTAATATAATAAAGGACTTTCTAACTATGTATGTGGGGAAAGAAAAGGAAAAATTCTAAAAGTTCTGGAGAAGGCAGACACTGACCTGATTTCTTGACCAAGAATTTCATCTAAATAAAAAAGTATAATACTATAATAGGTTGTGAGTCAGTATTTTAGTAGGGGAAGTTTCTATCCATGAGTCATAGCAACAGTTCCTACAAAGTAAAATGAAAGAAAAATAAAAGCTTAAGTAATAGCATTCTATTCCTAAGAAAGACACTATCTTCTAGACAGTTCCTCTAATTGGAAAAACCGTTCAAAGTCTAATATAATACTCTTAAAAGAAGTATTGGGAGATTCTAAAAATACCTGTCCTAAACCTTTTTCCCCCTTTTACTTGGGAAATTTTGTCTTGGCTGAGCCAACATTAGATATTCCTACCAAGGAAGCAGGGATCATTTTGGATGTAAGAAAATAAAGTGAAAACAGGAAGAAAAAAGACAAATACATCCAAGACAGAAACAGAAGAAATAGAGAACCCAGTTAACTTGGGAGGGGAAAATCTACATCAAAAAATTTCCCTGTAGGGGCAGCTAGGTGGCGCAGTGGATAGAGCACCAGCCCTGAAGTCAGGAGGACCTGAGTTCAAATGTGCTCCCAGACACTTAACACTTCCTAGCTGTGTGATCCTGGACAAGTCACTCACCCCCAAGTGAGCCAAAAAAAGAAAAAAATATTCCCTGTAAACAGTATAGACCTATAAATGCAAGGGAAGGAACACTAATAAAATAAAGCAAATGAATAAATTTTAATTATGAACAAGTACTATGAGTTAGAAAATGACAGTATCAGGAAAAAAAAACCCCTAACATTTATCCTGAGATCACTTTTTATTTATAAAGTTTAACACCAAATGACTATTTTGAGAAGAGAATTTTTAAGGTGCTGAATAGGAATACTTTTAGGGAAGGAAAAAGCATGGGGAAAAAATGATAAATCAGTCATCAAAATAAAAATACAACTAAAAATTTATCAGCTTTAATTCCTAATTGTAATTATCCTATTAATATAATTATGGTCAGGAAATACAGTCCAGAAAACTGAAGTAACCTGCCAACCAGTAAACAAACCAGAAAAAGTCAAAACTCTGACTCAATGCCTACCCCTAAAATCCAAACCTTAAATAAAACCGAAACTAAGAGATTTCAATGATACATAGCAATGATAATCTTTCTTATTATTTTGGTTGAAATTTCGGGAGATTATAGGATCATAGATTGAGATAAAGGAGCAGGCCTTGCTCAGAGTCAGGTTAGACCAGACCGTCAAGCACATAGGCACATGTGGCCAACAAATACAAGGGAAACAGATTAAAATGTAAATGGGAAGTATCTCATAATATTAATATTACATCTTAAAACCAAGAAAACCTGAAGTCTGTGGGGATTTGTGATCCCATTTTTATTTGAATTTGATACTACTGATGCAGACTAAGCCCACCATTTTATAGATAAATGAGGCTCAGAAAAGTTAAAGGTTTCCAAAGTTAAACAAGAGTTAAGGAATCAATGCAAGATTTGAATCAAGATCTTAGGACTAAAAATCAAATGCCCTTTTCAATGTATATTCTGTCTAGAATAAAATAAGATAATCATCCTTTGAAAAATTAAAATACTACCAGCTAAGCTAGATTAATTGGGATAAATCATCCATGTAAATAAAACATTTTAAAAACCAGTTTACTTCTGGTTATTTCATTATTATATGGTTAGGTAATAAAATTTCTATAAGTTAGGAAGTAGAAGCTCCTAGCTTTCAATGTTAGGTCTGGTGTGAGATTTAGAGGTTACTAACCCTAAACAATCATGTTGGCTTTTCTTTCTTTTTTTAATCGACTTGAATTAAGAAATTCAAATCCCAGGGACTCAATTTATGCAATCCTTCAGCTCATCAAACATTGATGCACTACCAGTGTAAGCATCAGGATCCACCTTAGGAATCTAAAGAGAAATAAGTCCTGGTCCTCAAGCAGCCTACATTCTTCAATGGATGTCAAGTAGATAGAAAAGGCATACAGCGGTAAATAAAACTAAAGGAGACTTGGGATGGAAAGAAGAGAAGAAAAATAAAGAAAGGAAAAGCTTTGGTAATCTCCAATAGTGTTCTACTTCACAGGACCACCTTTCTGAAAGTCATTTTTCAACTACATCCTCCCAAATATGTGTTAAATAACTTAATAGCTATTTGCTGCTTTTTACTTGTTTTTATTCTCTATATACAAATGTTTCCTGGATAGAAAATAAGTTCCTAGAAGGTAAGGCCTTTCATTTTTATTTTTTTGTGCTCAGTATGTAGCAAATTGTCTAGCCTCTTATGATCAAATGCTTATTAAATTGAAATTTATTCAGGTTTTGTATGTATTTGTATTTATTCTTCTAAGCACTGAAGAGATTAATGAACACAACAATTCTTGTTTTTATTGTTAAAGTCAATGAGAAATAAAAGATTATCTTGCTTTAATCAGAGAAAATCATAAACTCCAAATCAGGTAAAGAGAAAGCACAAGCTTTTCTTAACCTCAATGATGAAAAATACTCTTCAATCCAAAATAAACATAAAATTAAGATTAAAAAAAAAAAAAACCCACATCTTAAATTCCAGCAGCCAACGACTACAGAATTGGTTATCTTTACAAATGGGGTATATAGCAGTCCCTGCTGTCACTTGTACCTGTACTTAAGGATAACCCCATATACTAGCTAATAAAACATTACTCATAATTAAGTGAAAGAAACCAAACCATTAGGAAGTCTTAATCTTATCCTCAAGTTACAATTACCCAAAAGATCTCTCTGTAATATGGAAATAAACAGAAAAATTGCAAATGGTGCTCATCTATATCAAAATTATTATGCTACAAAACCACTTGCTTGCTCATTATTTCCTTAATCCCTTCATTTTCAACATTATTCTTCCATATTATTCACACATCAATAGCTGTAGTTACTTTGAATTTTCTTAATCTCATAGAATTCCTAAGATAAAATAGAAGAATCCATGACATAAAACATTGGTATGCTTTGGTGAATGGAAAACTTTCTTCCATATTCAGGTTTTGGAACTTAATAACACTATCTTAGGACCAATTCTGCTGTCTATGATTTTAGTGTTTTTTTAAGTTATCAATAAACTACAGCCTAATTCTAGAAAGTCATTACTAGGGGGAAAACCGTTAACCTCTTGAAGAATTATCTTAGCTTAAAAGCAGTAAACCTGAAAAACTATTTTAGGTACAATGCAGGATGAAACAGAACCTATCTCCTCACCCACCTAGGCCCCAGATGTAATTCTCTTAAACAAGAAAATTTGATTTAAGAGAGCTGACAAAAACAGAGATGTCTACAAAAAAAGGTTGCCTATGCAAAATTACTATCAAAAGACAGAGTTTCTGGTTTTAAAAAAAAAAAATTGAGTCCATAAAAATCATCTCAATGATTTTCTAATACATCCTGTTTCTTGTAGATTGGGTTGGCTCTCCAATAGAGAAGGGGGAGGGGAGACAGACTAGAACAAAGCATTCACATTTCCCACTAACATTTCACCAACAACATTTCCCCACAGAACTGACCCAGTCCAAAAAGCATGCTCATCACCCACAAAACACAAATGTGTCATACGTTAAGACCCTCAACCTTTGACTTTTTCTAACTCAATCTGAAAACACAAAAAAGGCTTCACTGGTTTTCTCTAAAAGAAAATGTGACAGTTATGTTATTTCTATGAGAAAACACTAACCTTCCCAGTTTCAAAGCTGAAGCCAACTGTAACTATAACCAAAAAAATACAAGTTTTTAAAAATTGTTTTAATTGGACAACAAGACCATTCTGCAAGTTTCATTTGCAGAATAGCATAGAAAAGTTGACAAAAATTTCTCAAAAGTTTAAAATAGTGCACACCATGCCTTATCTGACTCTGGTTTGAAAATCCAATCATTCAAGTGAATGGAAAATAAACCACATATGAAATATCAAAAAAACATAAAACAAAAAACCCATACATAATGAAAAACCATAAAAACAAGCCATTCCTATTTTCTTCATTTCATCTACTCACCTGTGTAAATAAAGCAAAAAAAGTTCTTTACTTTTAGATCTGAGAGAAGCAAGGTAATTTAACCTCAACTAGGCTCTCTGGAGATACAAAGTAATACAATGTGTGATTTGGCCTTTTCCTACAGACAACACAATCTAATTGTGAAGTTGAGTGATATATAACTCAAAATTTACTATTAGGCCCAGTGAGTGACATTTTCTAAGACGGTCCTGAAAATACCAAGTTAAAGGTCTTTTTTTTCTATTAAACACACTCCTACTACAAATAACTTTCCTATCTTTAATTCTTCAAAGGGTTAATTCTCTGCCATTTTACTGAAATTCTTTCCATTTATAAGACAGACACTCAAAATATGAAAAATTAGTGCTTAAAAAGGCTCAGGAATGAAATGAGATGATCTTTGGACACGTGTGTGTGTTTCAATGTGTATGCTCTAAATCCAATTATTAAAACACTTATTTGCCCCCTAATACCAGTAGCCTTTGGCAAAAAAAAATCTCCCAGCCTATCCCACAACATATAGTAAAGCATTTCCTGACACAGGACATTCATCAATGGTTTGTAGTTCAGTCATTTTCACTCTAGTCATGTTCTGTGTGACCCAATTTGAAGTTGTTTTTGTTTTGTTTGTTTGTTTGTTTTGGGAGGGTGGGGGGAAATACTGGAATGGTTTACTCTTTCCTTCTCCAGCTCATTCTACAGATGAGATAATGAGGCAAACATTAAGAAACCCCCCCCCCACATCCCCAACCTCCAGGATCATACAGCTAATAAGCTTTTGATGCCGACTTTGAATTTGGGTCTTCCGATTCCAGGGCCAATGCTCTATTCCCTATGCTACCTAGCTGTTCCCACATCAGTGCTACAAGAATCCAATTTAATCTACCTTCAGAGTCTACCACCAGAAAAAACTAAGTCAAGTTTTCTCATAGTTTATCCTGTAAGACAGAAAAAATTTGATCCATAAATCCCCAGAAATCATAAAACTTAGAATAGAAAATATTAGAAATTATCTAGTAAAAAGCCCCCCCCCCCCCCATTTGACAGATGAGGAAAGTGAAGGTTTAAGTGATCTGTCACAGGTCACACATATCAGTGGTATAGATTAATTTGAATCTAGATTCTCTGTCTCCAAATCCATATCTCTGCACAACCAAGGATAAATGCATCACCAAATGCATATCTCACAACCAAGGATAAATACAAACGAAAGATGAGTAAGAAAGAGTGGAAAATATTGTGTTTGATACATAGTGGCCTAAATCTAATACTAACTTAAATGTAATAATATTAATTATAGGGTTTGTTTGAAATTCAAAAACGATCTGAAATCATTTTTCACCTTCCTTTTCTTAGTGTATAAATTAGAAAATGTCTTCCCCTAGGACTGGCGAAACTAGGTCTGTGTGCAAGGAAGGTAAATTCCTCACATAAGAAATCTGTTCATTGTTGAAAAATTGCCCATGCATATGTTTTATAAATAAAAAGCTATAATAAAAAAATTTTTTAAAAAGAAAGAAATCCGTTCATCACAAGCAATCCTACCACCTTGGTTCCAGATTCAAGTATATAATGAGAGGCAATCTACAAGACCTGGGAGATGTTCTGAATCTTCTCTGGAAACCCTAAATCACAGCTAAGGATTTTCTATCAGGAATAGAGAAGAGAAAATATACAGCTTCCTTCTATAAGTATTCAGCTTTCACTTCTCAGACTACTAGATTGCTACTAGATTAAAAAGTCAAAATTATTAGGTGAAATTAGTAGATTGGTTTTATTAATAATATTCATGAAAGGTAGCAGTGGGTAGAATCTATAGGGGGAGCTAAGAAGATGTTAGTTCAATTCAAACTTCTGACACATACTGGCCACATGACCCTGGTTAGGAACTCCAAGAGTTCTTGCTAACTCCAAGGCTTTAGAGATTGCAGAGAAAGTGTTAATCTGCATCGGCGGAGATTATTGGGGATTACTTGTACTAATGAAAATTCTAGCAGGAGTACCTATTTTATCATCATATACTGTATATACGTTTAGTATATAGACCACACATATACATAGATAGACGTCGTCAGATCTGTTTCTTTTTACTTTTCAGAAATGGAGTTTGCCCAGCTTTCTAATATTCAAGGAGTTAAAAGCAAAAGTCTACTTTGCAAATTTGAAGTTTCTTTGGAAATATCACTCAGAAAAAAGTTAAAACAGAACAGTTTGAATTTCAAGGTAATTAATTACTTTCTTGTTATCAACCACACAACAACAAACCAAGTCCAGTGACAACAACGGTAGTTAATAATTCTCTCCCCTTCCCAATTCGAAGTCCATCTCCAGTCTTAGCAAACTCAGGAGTTTCGTCCACCATGTGATAGAAAACTATACATTTCATTAGCAAAATCCCGATTAACACCTGGCAAGGTACCAAACACCTTATCAAAAACGAAGTCTATTTTATCTTAACCTTATTTAATTCACCTAAAAATCACACAAAAAAATGATATCGAAAGCAAGTACCAAAACCCCCTGACCAACTGTTTAGAAAAAGATAATCACATAATTTACTCCAAATAATTCCCATTCTTTAAAAAAAAAAATTCAATCTTCATTATTCATTCAAATCAAGACATTATTTCCTTCCTTCCTTTACATGCATAGTAGGTAGAGAAACTATAAAATAAACAAACTATTTTGAACCTGGAGGTAAAAAAAATAGAGATAATTCATGAGAAATGATGAGAAAGCAATAGCAAAGCTACTTACTGTTTTCTTTCCCTGCCCTTTTAACAAAAAACTTCCCATCCCTTAGGGCCTAGTTTAAAAAAAAAAAAAAAAAAGTTTTTCCCCGTGCTTTCCTTACCTTGACGGGGAGGCCATAATTAAGTTCATAAAGCAAAAAGTCTGCAGTCCATCAGCCCTCTCATCTGGCTGACCCTCCAGTCAAAATCTCCTTCAGCATTTGTAGGGGGTGAGTCAGTGGGTGTCTGCTTCCTATCTCCCTTACCCGCGGCACTCTCTTAAAAAAAAAAAAAAAAAAAAAAAAAAAAAAAGTCACTTTTCTACCTGTTCCCAGAGACTCCAGTTTCCTAAACTAAGCCTCTAGTTCAGTTTGGGATTACATGAATTCAGATAGACATCCGGGCATTCTGAGTTTCAGCAAGTTCGCCCCACTTTCCTAGGCACAGGGAGTTCGTTTTTAAGCTACGGAATTTAAAGCATTTAATATCAAACAGGGGGAAAAAATTGTAAAGGAAAGGGGGAAAAAATAAAGCTAAGGAAAATCACTGGCCAACACCTAAAAGCAAAAAACAAAACTTTGAAAAGGGAAGAAGGGAAGAAAATATTCCCTGGGCAATAGAAAGTTGCTGGATTGCGTAGATTAAAAAAAATAAAACCCCTTCCAAGAAGGTTCTCGTGGTACAATCCACCTCCTTAATTGGGCATGTTAGGCTATTAAGGCAAGAAAAAGAGGAGGATTGGATAGAAAAAAAAATACAAGCCAGGGTGATCAGCCTATCAAGGAGGAAGTGCTGAAGTGCAGGGGCCGAAGACCTGCCAGGGACCCGCCTACAAACTGGTCCTTTGCCAGATTCCTAACAAAGTACAAACTGGCATCCCTGGAACACAGAGTTCTCAGCTGCTGCTCCCCAAGCACTCACGATGCAGTATGAACACTTAGGAAAATGGAGACTAGAAATAACTCATTGAAAGGAAATCTTCGGAGGGCAATTATGACTTGCACAATAAGAAAATGTGGGAGTCAAGTGCATTTTCTTTCCATTTTGTTTTGTCTAATTTACATTTATTTTGTGCTTTTTCAAAACAATAACGCAAGTCCCTGAACCTCAAAGTGCTAATGAAGCAGCACGGGAGATAATAAAATACAAACATCCTTGTTTGTATTACAGTTAAGCGCCACTTTATATTTGTATTTACTAATAAATGAGTTAAGAGTGACTGTTGCCAAATGTTGCAATACCATATATATAATCCATCGACCCAAATATGTCATGTAGTTTATAAAATTTCCTTATACTCTCTTTTAAAGGATACTACTCCCCCTCCAGGTTCTAGTTTAAATGCAATTAAATATTCAGCAATCACTACATTCAAGGGAAGCTTTGGGTAATTTATGACTAGAAAAACCAGGAAAGTTCAAGTCAGCCTCTGGTACATACCTAAGAGTGAACCTAGACAAATCATATAACTTCTAAACCCCTCAAATTTGCATTGACTGAAAGACTGCTCAGTGACAGTTCCTTATACTAATGAAACTACAGATCTGGATGAAAAAAAAATATTGTTTAATATCTTGAGAGTACAAAGTCATATTATGTGTAATTGTAAGATTATTCCATACAGCATTTTATGAAATTGACCCATTACTATATAATTCATAATCATGGCCCTTGAGAATATATACATTAACTCTCTAGGTGATCTCATTGATTCCAAGTTTATCATAACTCTGCAGATGACTTAACATTTTACATAAATCCTCAGAAGATGAGATCCAATTTCTCACCATCAACTTCCAGCTAAACAACTTCTAGATTTCCTAAAAGCATATCCAAAATGTACTATTTTGAAGGAAGTTATAATTAGAAAAAAAAAAAAAGCATCTCTTTTCCTAACTTCCTGATTTCTCTTCTGAACTCTACCATCCTTCCAGTCACCCAAGTTCTGAATCGAAATGTCATCTCTGACTCACCCATTTTAGTATAAAAACTACAATACTAGTGAGCATTTATGTAGTGTTTTAGGGCTTTCACAGCACTTTACATATTTTACTTCATTTAATCTTCATAATAACAATGGGAGATAAATATTATAATTATACACATTTTACAAGGCAGGAAATTGAGATTAGGGATTAAGTGACTTTTCCAAGGTCACACAGTTGTGCTTTTTTTTTGTTGTTGTTGTTGTTGTTGTTTTTAGTGTCTGAGGCAATATTCAACCTCATGTCTTCACTTCGAATCCTGGAATACAGTGCACTGCACCATTTAGTTGCTCCCCACCCTGTTTCTAGATGTTGCTTCTTTCTCCACAATATTCCTCAAATACATTCTCTTTCTCTCCTCTTACAACCACCACCCAAAGTCAGAACTTCATCATTTCTCTTCTGCCCTATCATACAACTGCCTCCTAATTGATTTCTCTGCCTTTTTTGTTTGCTGATCATTGTGCACTCAATGTAGCCTCTGAAAAGTATGGACTGATTCTCTGTGCTGCTTGTGCTAATTTTGACAACAATTAATACCAAAAAAACACAGGTCCTCCATCAGCCAGCACCACATCATCCATATATGTGGAACCATCAGTTACAGCAAATGGAGAAGTTTTGAATGCTGTAGATAGGTTCATTTATTTACCTTGGCAGTACACTTTCCAGGAATGTACTTATTGATAATGAGGTTGACACCCACATTATCAGAACTAGCTCAGTGTTAGGGAGGTTTCCGAAGGAAAGTGTGAGAAAGGAGAAATTAGACTGACTTCCAAACTAAAGGTCTACAAGAGTCACTGTGCTGGCTTCTTCGTGGATGCCTGTGAAATCTGGATAGTACACCAGCACCATGCCAGGAAATTGAAAATGCCTCCATCTGAATTGGATTAGGAAGATTCTGATCACCTGGCAGGATATACCAGACAGTGAGGTCCTTTCTCAAATTAAACTGCCAAGCATTCACACTCTACTGTGTAAAACTCCCTTGGGCTGACCACTACGTTTAAATGCCAAATGTACCCTTGCCAAGAAAATTATTTTATGAAGAAGTCATACAGGGTGGTCAGAAAAAGCGATACAAGGACACTCTCAAGGATCTTCTTAAGAAGTTTAGAATTGATTGCATGACCCAGTAAACACTGGCACAGGACTGCCCTAGCATGAAGTCATCAGAGAAGTTGTGCTCTATGGGCAAAGCAGAATTGAATTAATTAAAAAAAAAAATGCAAGATGTGCAGTTAGTCTCCACCCCAAATATTCATGGAGACTTATTTGTGTCTAAACTGTGACAGAGCATTCCAAGCTCATATTGGTTCCATCAGCCACAGTTGGACACATTGTAACTTGACTCTAACAGAGAGATGTCACAACATTTTGGTCCTCTGAAAATGAAGGACAGCAATCAATCAGCTTTCTTCAATTCACTCTCCACACAGCTGCCAAATTGATATTCCAAGAGCTCAGGATAGGCATGGCCATTACACTCTCATGTTCAATAAATTACTTTCTACAGGATAAAATAAAAAATCTGTCTCACATTTCGATCTTTTTTGGTTCAAAAGTGATTTACAAACTTCTTTCACATTTTTCATGACATACATTATCTTCCAAATAAAATGACCCTACTTATTATGCTCTCTAAAGGACAGGTCAGGCAATTATCATATAGTAAGTACTGGGGAAATATTCATTCTGTAAGTCCTAGGGAAGAAAAAGAAAAAAGCCAGTCCTGCCCTCAAGAAGCTCAGATTCAAATGGGAGAGAAAACACAAAAAACCCAACCTACAATGCAAATACAAAACAGATGGAAAGCAATAGAAAACCAAAACGCCCTAAGAGCTAGCCAAGCCAGATAAAAACCTTTTGCAGAAGATGAGAATTGAGCTGAGTCTTTAAAGAAATGAGGAAAATGATGAGCCCTAATTAAGAAGAGAAAGAATTCCAGGCATGAGGGGCAGAGAGAAAAGATAAATTGTCCCATGGGAAAAAGAAAAGTTTAAGGCAGTAGAGCAGTTCTGGAGAGGAGTAAGCATTAAATGACAAAGGGGGTTATATTTCAGCCTGAAGGTAAGAAAGAGGCCAGAGCCACTGGAATTTGACACAGATGGAAAATCACTTTGGCAGCTACATGAAGGCTGGATTGTAGTGGGGGAAAGACTAGAAGCAGGGAAACTGGCTTCAAGAGGGGCGATTATAGACATGGAAAGAAGGCTTTATGTGTGTGTATATGTGGACATATGTAAATATACACATGTATATATATGTACATACATACAAGCATTCACACATATTTATATAAACACACACACACACAGAAAATCTTGTGAGAGGTAGAAATGTCAAGATTTGGCAAAGGAACAGATATAGGCAGAGTGAAGAATCAAAGAGAAAATCCTTCAACCTGAGAAGTCACAAAGGAAGCTGGTGATGCAAAATTACAAGATAGGAGACTCTCCCTCTTTCCTGAAATTCACTATTCCTCACTTACAATGCAGCTCTTGGGTACACTGAAGCTTCATTTCAAGTTACAAACCCTATAGTAAATCGTTATAGATGATGCCAGATGTTTATACTTCCTTTCACCAAGAAAAAAAAAGTTCAAGAGGCAGTTAGATGGAGCAGTGGATAGAGCACCTGCTCTGGAGTCAGGAGGACCCGAATTCAAATCCACTAACAGGCTTTAGCTATAAGACTTTAACCCCAATTGCCTTTAAAAAGGGAAAGGAATCCAAGATTATGAGCCTAATAACATGACATGATTTAAGATTTTGACTTTAAATATAACATGCACACATACAGAAACACACACAAACAAATGGCCTCTGAAACTCATTTATCAATTTTATTGATAGCTTTTGTTTTTTCATTATGAACATATTCTAGCCTCTTTTACCCTAGAAACTATACCTTACAATTTCCTACCTGGCTATACTCCTCTGGACTTCTACATCATGGCCCCAGGGACCTCTTTATCCTGCAAGATCAAATCAGCCTTGGAACTCACACGCTAGTTGAATCCTTTGCCTCTGGATTTCTTCTTACTGAATGGCATGATGAACTCTCAAAATCTCCTTTTTAAAGAAGGTACCCAACTCAACAATCTCTTCATGTCCTAGATAGCTATACTCCTTTGGATTTCACCATCATGCCTCTATCCCAAGTATTTTCCCCTTCTATTCACCCTCTTCCCTTTTCTGCTTCCTTTTGTATACTGTTTTCCCTCATTAAATTATAAGCTCCTTGAAGGATGCTGTCAGAAAAAACAACAACAAAAAAACCCTGTAAAGTCTTTCATAAAATCGAGCAAAGTGAAATGTAGTGTATATAAAGTAATAGCAATGTTCTGAGATAACCAGCTGTAAATGACTTTGTACTACTCAGAATAGTAATCACCCACAACTACTCTATAAAAGACTTATGATATAAAATCCTATCCATACCCAGAGAAG